>NC_047055.1:113849745-114153411 GCF_011762595.2 Tursiops truncatus | reverse complement strand
TTGTCTGATATGAGAATTGCTACTCCAGCTTTCTTTTCATTTCCATTTGCATGGAATATCTTTTTCCATCCCCTCACTTTCAGTCTGTATGTGTCCCTGGTCTGAAATGGGTCTCCTGTACACAGCATATGTACGGGTCTTGTTTTTGTATCCATTCAGCCAGTCTATGTCCTTTGGTTGGAGCATTTAATCCATTTACATTTAAGGTAATTATCGATATGTATGTTCCTATTACCATTTTCTTAATTGTTTTGGGATTGTTATTGTAGGTCTTTTCCTTCTCTTATGTTTCCTGCCTAGAGAAGTTCCTTTAGCATTTGTTGTAAAGCTGGTTTGGTGGTGCTGAATTCTCTTAGCTTTTGCCTGTCTGTAAAGGTTTTAATTTCTCCATTGATTCTGAATGAGATCCTTGCTGGATAGAGTAATCTTGGTTGTAGGTTTTTCCCTTTCATCACTTGAAATATGTCCTGCCACTCCCTTCTGGCTTGCAGAGTTTCTGCTAAAAGATCAGCTGCTAACCTTATGGGGATTCCCTTGTATGTTATTTGTTGTTTTTCCCTTGCTGCTTTTAATATTTTTTCTTTGTATTTAATTTTTGATAGTTTGATTAATATGTGTCTTGGCGTGTTTCTCTTTGGATTTATCCTGTATGGGACTCTCTGTGCTTCCTGGATGTGATTAACTATTTCCTTTCCCATATTAGGGAAGCTGTCAACTATAATCTCTTCAAATATTTTCTCAGTCCCTTCCTTTTTCTCTTCTTCTTCTGGGACCCCTATAATTTGAATGTTGGTGCATTTAATATTGTCCCAGAAGTCTCTGAGACTGTCCTCAATTCTTTTCATTCTTTATTCTTTATTCTGCTCTGCAGTAGTTATTTCCACTATTTTACCTTCCGGGTCACTTATCCGTTCTTCTGCCTCAGTTATTCTGCTATTGATCCCTTCTAGAGAATTTTAAATTTCATTTATTGTGTTGTTCATCACTGTTTGTTTGCTCTTTAGTTTTTCTAGTTCCTTGTTAAACGTTTCTTGTATTTTCTCCATTCTATTTCCAAGATTTTGGATCATCTTTACTATCATTATTCTGAATTCTTTTTCAGGTAGACTGCCTATTTCCTCTTCATTTGTTAGGTCTGGTGGGTTTTTACCTTGCTCCTTCATCTGCTGTGTGTTTCTTTGTCTTCTCATTTTGCTTAAGTTACTGTGTTTGGGGTCTCCTTTTAACAGGCTGCAGATTCGTAGTTCCCTTTGTTTTTGGTGTCTGCCCCCAGTGGCTAAGGTTGGTTCAGTGGGTTGTGTAGACTTCCTGGTGGAGGGGACTAGTGCCTGTGTTTTGGTGGATGAGGCTGGATCTTGTCTTTCTGGTGGGCAGGCCCACATCTGGTGGTGTGTTTTGCGGTGTCTGTGACCTTACTATGATTTTAGGCAGCCTCTCTGCTAGTGGGTGAGGTTGTGCTCCTGTCTTGCTAGTGTTTTGGCATAACGTGTCCAGCACTGTAGCTTGCTGGTTGTTGAGTAGAGCTGGGTCTTGGCATTGAGACAGAGATCTCTGGGAGATTTTCGCCATTTGATATTATGTGGAGCTGGGAGGTCTCTGGTGGACCAAAGTTCTGAACTTGGTTTTCCCACCTCAGAGGCACAGCCCTGATGCCTGGCTGGAGCACCAAGAGTCTGTCATCCAGACGGCTCAGAATAAAAGGGAGAAAAGAAAGAGAGAAATAGAGAAAGAGAGAAAGAGAGAAAGAGAGAGAGAGAGAGAGAGAGAGAGGGAGGGAGGGAGGGAGGAAGGAAGGAGATAAAATAAAATAAAAGGTATTAAGATAAAAACAAAAAATAATTATTAAAAAAATTTTAAGTAATTAAAAAAAAAGAAGGAAAGAGGAGAAAACCAAGACAAAAACAAATCCACCAATTATAACAAGCGCTGAAAACTATACTAAAAAGAACGGACAGACAGAATCCTAGGACAAATGGTAAAAGCAAAGTTATACAGACAAAATCACCCACAGAAGCATACGCATACACACTCACAAAAAGCGAAAAAGGGGAAAATATATATATATATCGTTGCTCCCAAAGTCCCCCTCCTCAGTTTGGGATGATTTGTTGTCTATTCATGTATTCCACAGATGCAGGTACATCAAGTTGACTATGGAGATTTAATCCGCTGCTCCTGAGGCTGCTGGGAGAGATTTCCCTTTCTCTCCTTTGTTCTCACAGCTCCCGGGGCTCTGCTTTGGATTTGGCCCCGCCTCTGCATGTAGGTCGCCGGAGGGCGTCTGTTCTTCGCTCAGACAGGACGGGGTTAAAGTAGCAGCTGATTCGGGGGCTCTGGCTCACTCAGGCCGGGGGGGAGGGAGGGGTACAGAGTGCGAGGCGCACCTGAGGTGGTAGAGGCCGGTGTGACGTTGCACCAGCCTGAGGCACGCTGTCCATTCTTCCAGGGAAGTTGTCCCTGGATCACGGGGCCCTGGCAGTGGCAGGTTGCACAGGCTCCCAGGAGGGGAGGTGTGGAGAGTGACCTGTGCTCACACACAGGCTTCTTGGTGGCTGCAGTAGCAGCCTTAGCGTCTCATGCCCGTCTCTGGGATCAGTGCTGATAGCCGCGGCTCGTGCCCATCTCTGGAGCTCCTTTAAGGGCCGCTCTTAATCCCCTCTCCTCGCACACCAGGAAACAAAGAGGCAAGAAAAAGTCTCTTACCTCTTCGGCAGTTCCAGACCTTTTCCTGGACTCCCTCCCAGCTAGCCATGGTGCATTAGCCCCCTTTAGGCTATGTTCACGCAGCCAACCCCAGTCCTTTCCCTGGGACCTGACCTCTGATGCCCGAGCCTCAGCTCCCAGCCCCCACCTGCCCCGGCGGGTGAGCAGACAAGCCTCTCGGGCTGGTGAGTGCAGGTCGGCACCGATCCTCTGTGGAGGAATCTCTCCGCTCTGCCCTCCGCACCCCTGTTGCTGCGCTCTCCTCCGTGACTCCGAAGCTTCCCCTCCACCACCCGCAGTCTCCGCCCGCGAAGGGGTTTCCTAGTGTGTGGAAACCTTTCCTCCTTCACAGCTCCTTCCCACTGGTGCAGGTCCCATCTGTATTCTTTTGTCTGTTTTTTCTGTTTTCTTTTGCCCTACCCAGGTACGTGGGGAGTTTCTTGCCTTTTGGGAGGTCTTAGGTCTTCTGCCAGCGTTCAGTAGGTGTTCTGTAGGAGTTGTTCCACGTGTAGATGTATTTCTGATGTACTTGTGGGGAGGATGGTGATCTCCACGTCCTACTCTTCCACCATCTTGGAGCTCCTCGTGTATCCATGTTTTAAAAGCCGAAATCCAGGACTTCTCTGGTGGCACAGTGGTTAAGAATCTGCCTGCCAATGCAGGAGACACAGGTTCAAGCCCTGGTCCAGGACAATCCCACATGCTGCAGAGCAACTAAGCCGGTGCACCACAACTACTGAGCCTGCACTCTAGAGCCCGCGAGCCACAACTACTGAGCCCGTGTGCCACAACTACTGAAGCCCACACACCTACAGCCCGTGCTCCGCAACAAGAGCAGCCACTGCAATTAGAAGCCCGTGCACCACAACGAAGATCAGCCCCCGCTCGCTGCAACTAGAGAAAGCCCACACGCAGCAATGAAGACCCAACGCAGCCAAAAAAAATTTTTTTAATTAAAAAAAAAAAGAATGTGACTCCAATAAACAAATTGACACGCCAGAAAGAAAAGCAGTGTGGTGGATGCTGTGGTGAGCCACCCAGCCCTGGCCTTCAGGACAGACACGCTCATCCCCCAGCTGCTGTGTTTGAGGCTGACAGCTCTCTGCTGAGGCCCCATCTGGGAACTGCCCTCAGCCAAAGAGAGCCACCTCACCCAAAGTCACACCCCCAACAGCGGGTAGCTCACATTCAATGACCAGTGGGTGAGGAGGCATAAAGCCTTGACCCCCTTGCCTCAGGGAAGACAACAGGCAAGGGCCATCCCAGCTGCAGAGCTCCCATGATTTGAGCTGAAGCCTTAGTAGTGACTGACTCCTCCCCCTGCTGAATCCTGCTGCCTTCATTCCCCCACAAGAGCACTCCAGCATTAACTTCTGCAGGTAAACATCTGTCTCAGCATCTCAGACAGTTGAAGATGCAACAAATACCCATGTAGCCTACACCTGGATCCAACAAGTACTCTCCTTTTGCTATATTTTAACTCTTTCTCTCCACATATACATATTATAACATATATATGTGTCATATATACACACACACATACTTCCCCAAATTTTTACTTCGAAAATTGTCAAGCCTACAGAAGGACTAACAGCACCAACATTCACATACTCCCACTGAGATTCAATAATTATTAGCATTTTAGCACACTTTCTTTTCCCTATCTTTTCTTTTTCCTATACCATTTGAAAGTAGGTTTGAAGACATCAACTCGTCTCCTAAATACTTCTGTAGGCATCGCTCAAAAATAAATGCAATCTACACCACCACAATGCTATCATCACACCTAAGAAAATTAACAATAACTGCATTAATGACAGGTTTAAATTTTTTCAATTTTGTTTTCAATGATACTCTAATCAAACATTTGTGAAACCCTTGGGGTTTCTTAGAATGAAGTTTGAAAACCACTTTTCTAGAGTAATAACCTAGAAAGCACAGGCCCATCTGAGAAAAAACGGATCAGTCTTTAATATAAGAGTAACTAACAAAGCTTGACTCCCACTGCCCCCCACCAACAGACCCAAATAGTATTCTATAGCCTTGTGTATCACATCCATCACACATTAGAATACCTACCTGCATACGCAGATACATGCTAAGGTCTATGAATTGGTTAATATCCTTTAGTAATTGACAAGCTGGGAAGTGTGCCTATGTGAACACTTCTGTTCTCAAGCCCACAGTTTGTAAATTTGGTAACAGCTTTTCTTATTAGTATTTTTAGGCAGATCAAAAGGGTGTTAAAACAATAATTACTCTAGGAGCCCAGTAAGTAAGTATAAGTACAGGATACTGCATTGTCAGGCACCACAAAAACACATCAATGTGTTATATCTTCCTTAAATAGACATCATTCATCACTTAAGTAAACCAATTAATTTGAAAACAAAAGCGCTAATAGAGAAAAGTGATATCCACTAAAATGTACATTTTATTTCAGGAACATCACTTTTAAGAAAGTGACTTACTTGGAAATTCACTTAAATGGTGCCATTAAAAACTTGAAGTACCAACATCCTTGAGAAATGATTATGTTAGCAATGCAAATGTACAAGTGCCTCCTCAAGCTGGGCTTGAAGGGTCCTGTCCAAGTCAGATATCTGTTAGGCAGGGCCTTTATCTGGCCATTTAGGGATAAGGATGATATACTGGACCATGAGCATGCATATATATGTTCCTCTCTCTCGCTCTCTCTCTGGCGCACGCGCGCGTGCTTTCTCACACACGCGTACGGGCGCGTGCACACACATCACTCTTCCTGTGTTTGAGATGGGAAAAGAAAAGAAACCTACCGTTGCCTACATCTCGAACGCTGGCATTTCCTTTAAACAGACATCTAAAATAGCTTTTGTTTAAAACAACATGGATTTCAAGGATTAAAAAGCAAGTATTTCAAGGGTCATGTGACAGGTGGAATGTAAGAACAAGGAAGTTCATTCCACTAAACACAACCCACTGTGGTCCAGCCCCTGCTTCCCAAGCCTGATCTGGATGCCAAAGACCATCCCTGATGGTATCACTTGTGACTCAGATTGAAGGGAGGCTAGTGCTCTCCTTGTAGCCAGAGGGAAAGTCATTCCCCCTCCCATGGACTGTCCCTCAAATCTCTAAATTACAAGTCAAGGGAAAAACCAGTCACCCTGCACTTGTCAATGCAGTGAACTAAGCAGAGCAGAGCTAAAGTTACTACAGCCAGTAGATTCCACATCTTTTTGAATTGTGACCTGAATAAGAAACCACATTTTACATGGCAACCCAGTTCCTAAATACAGTATAGATTCCCAACTAAGACAAACATTTTCCAAAATAATACCGCCCTCTGATATTTTCTATTTCATTTTTTTAAAATGCTAGTCCCAACTCATTAAACTGACGTCACCACCACTGATGGGAAATGACCTGCAGTGTGAAAGACACAATGCTAGAGGGCCAAACCCCAAACTGTATTTTTGTACTAGAGTGGATTCACAGAAGATCTTTGGCGCTGGCTTTACTTAGAGCTGACTAAAATCCCTCTATTTGCCAATGGAACCTTTTCTGAAAATATGTCCAGCTGAGATCTCAGGGCCAGCCTGGTCCCAACTGCATAACGGTCCCTTTCAGCACTTTTCTTTTAGATCACGTATTCCATTCTCTGTGAATATTACTTGAATTAAAATTAGCCTTTTTAAATTATGCGTACATTTACATTGTAAATGATCCAAACAATAAAGCCTCTCCACACCTACTCTTATCCACTGCCCAGAAAAGCCACAGTAAACATCCAGACAAGTATCTTTAGTCTTTTGTGATGCATTCACGTATTACCCATAACCACACATAAATGGTTTTTAATAATGCAAATAGAATTACATTACATTTACTGTTCTGTGACTTGCTGTCTGAACTTAAGAGATATGTCTTTGTGAGTCAGGACAAATTTTAAATCAGTTTATGTAGACTGCATTCTTTTTTTCAATAGTACTTTGTTGAGGAATGATTTATATACAATAAATGCACATAAGTACAGCTTGAGGACTGTATATCCTCGTGTGACCACCATCCAGATCAATATGTAGAATTTCCACCTCCTCTGAAGGATTCGCTCATACCCCTTTAAGTCAATACCACTGCCCACAGAAGTAACCACTACTCAGACTTCCAACACCAAGCATTAGTTTTCCTATGAAACTTCACATTCACGGACTCATATAGTAACTATTCTTCTGTGTCTGGATTCTTTCATGCCACATAATACCTTTGAGATTCATCCATGTTTTTGCACATATCGGTAGTTTTGCGTTTTTTTTGTTTTTGTTGCTGAGTGGTATTCCCACTACAATTGGGGTTGTTTTCAGTTTGGGGCTCTTGTGAATGAAGCTACTATGAACATTCTTGTAGAAACTTTTCTGTGGACATGTGCACTCGTTTCTCTTGAGAATATACTTATAATTGTTGGGTCATAGGTAGTGTATGTTTAACTTTATTAGAGACTACCAAGCATTTTTCCACAGAGACTAAACCATTTTATACTCCTACCAACAGTGTATGGAGTTCCAATTGTTCCAATCCTCTCCGGCACTTTGCACTGTCAGTCCTTTGCATTGTTAGCCATTCTGGTGGATGCATGCTGGTATCGCCTCACAATTTTAATTTGCATTTCCCTGATGACCAGTGATATTGAGCACTTTTTCACGTGCTTATTGGCCATTCCTGTATTTTCTTTTATGAAGTGCCCATTCAAGAATTTTGCCCATTTTAAAATTGGGTTGCTCATCGTTTTGTTATCAATTTATAGAATTTTTAACATATAATGGATACCAGTCCTCTATCAGACACATGTATTGTGAATACTTTCAGTCTAGGGCTTGCTTTTCACATTAGTATCTGCCACATTCTTTTTAATGGATGCACATTTTTCCCACTGTAGTAGCAGTTTCTTAATTTATGTTACCATTATCTATTAATGGATATTTACACTCATAGGGAAAATTTTGTGCTTCAGTGGAAAACTGTACATTGTTTAGAGAACACTGCTCTTGGTTATCTGATTCTGATTTTCCATTCTATAAATTGTATATAACTGATAGCAATGCAAAATAATTCTTATCTATAGACGTGCAAATAAATTGTCTGGTGAAGATTCAATTGACTTTCCTCCCCAGTTATGGGAAAAGCCAATTTTTTCTTCATTTGCACTTTAATTTCAATATTTCTAATCTGTAAATGTGTCTGTTCTTTGGATTGTCCTTTAAAATGGTTGTGACATCTAATGAGTTCCCTCATTAGTAATGAGTTAATAAAATCTCTAACGTGTTCCTTTTATATCTGTACATGAGGCATATTTTACCTTTTAAAAAATTATTCTTTAACACATTGTTTCTAATTTTTTATCTTGTTACAGAGGATGCTGCAACCCTTACTGCACATTTATCTCTGCATAGAAGTCTCAAGACTAAGAAGTCCTCATGCTCTCTCACACTCCAAATCAAACCAACTTTGAGGAATGGATTTAACAAGTTCAGCTACATGAAGGCACAGAAGACGAATAGACAGAACTTGTACCGTAACAAGGGGAAAGGTCTAATTAGGCTCAAACCAAAGAAATCAAACTAATGGTAGAATTTCAAGCATAGTAAGACAAGGCGAACGAGGAATGCCTTTGTTTATTGGGCACCTACTAATCCCAGACTACTATGTTAGGCACTGATGACACAACCTTTGCCATCAAGAAGTTCAGGAATTAGTGGTTTACAGGACTGTTAAAAGAGGTAGGAAAGACAAGGTCAAAGACAGTGCCACCAAAGATCAAGGAAACAGACACTGGAGGCCTCAGCTTGAAGCACCAAGGTGGAAAATTCTCACAAGATTACTGGGAAGCTGATGAAGAATCTCTGAAAATCCCCAACCCTACACTGACGCGTCTGCAGCGGCGAAGTTTGTGATTCTCATGAGTTCTTCAGGAAGCTTCTGTAAATCTCAGTCTGCCCATATGTCCCAGCTGTGGAGAAAAACGGCTTCTTTTCTTCTACCTTCAAACTTCAGGCCAGTTCCTCTCATCAACAAACTCTAAACCAGAACTATACTGAGACAGGGGTTCTGGGAAATGTGGTTCTCAGCTTCTCTTCTGCAAAGCAGAGATTCTAGAAGGGGGAGGTGGTGATGCTGAGTTGAGACCTGGCACACAGCTGGGGCTCACTACGTGGTGACCATCACCCCTGCCGTCCATGAAGTGGCAGGGACACTGAGCAAGTGTTCAACTTCCCAGCATTTGAAAGTACAGCTGACCCTTGAACAACCCAAGTCTGAGCTGTGCGGGTCCACTTATGCGTGGATTTTTCCCAATAGTAAATACTACAGTACTACACAATCCACGGTTGGTTGAATCCGCAGATACGATACCTCAGATTTGGAGGAACTGCATGTACAGAGGAACCAGGTATACGGAGAGAGCCAACTATAAATTATACATGGGTTTTTAACTTTGCAGAGGGTCAGAGCCCCTAACCCCCAGTTGTTCAAGGGTCAACTGTACCATTTTTCTTGTAGGATTTCTGTCCATTGATTGTCCAGTCTCCCCTTTCCCCTACTTCATTGTGCAGGGGCCAAACAAGGACTCTGCAGTCACAATCCTAGAAGGCAACTGCTGAATAATTCAGTAGTATTGAAAAATACATGAAAGGATTTACAGGTTTGTACTAACAATCCTAGCATAAAAGTGAGACTTGAGGTCTAGCCCTGGCTTTGGCACTAGCAGCTCTATGATTTGGGGAAAACCACTGAACCTTCTTATAGCTGTTTCACTGAAAAATTCAAAAGGCTGTGATACTGAGAAGAGCACATCATGTCTGGGGTGTTCTTCCCAAGAATGCAAAACCTCAGTCCAATCATGAGAACACATCAGACAAACTCAAATTGAGGGACATTCTACAAAATGACTGACCAGTACTCCTCAAAAGTGTCATGGTCAGGAAGAACAGAAAGACTGAGAACTGCCACAGATGGGAGGAGACTAAGGAGACATGAGAATTAAATAAAATTTTAAAAAAGTCAATCTTGGATTGACTCCTGGAAGCAAAAAAGAATTTTAACGGAAAACCTGGTGAAATACAAATAAAGTCTGGAGTTAATAGCATTGTACCAATGTTAATTTGTGAGTTTTGATAACTGTATCACATTTACGTAAGCTGTTAACATTAGGGGAAGCTGGGTGAAGGATGTATGGAAACTCTCTGTACTATTTTTGCAACTCTTCTGTAAATCCAAAATTATCCCAAAATAAAATGTTAAAAATTAAAACCGTGCTATTTAAATGGTATCAAAATTGAATTCATCATTTTGTATTGGGCCCTAAGAATTATGTAGCTGGTCCTGCATGGAAGTGTTACCAAAGCTGTTGCCCCAGAAACAAGTAAACTTGCAGAAAAGCATATCCTCTAGCTGTGTTCACAGGACAAGAACAAGAGAGTCCATCCGCAAGAAAACTGGTGAAACTTATTCAGCTTCAAAAGTGGGACAAAGGTTGCCCTGCAGCTCATTAGCATCTCACTGTAATCTTAAGATCTCTGCCTGTCCTCACCATGATGGTTTGACCTGCTTCAGACCCAAATGCCAAAGGACCATACAAGGGCAGAAAAGAGGTGGCATCCCAGTTCCAGGAAGAACCCCACCTATTCCCAGAAAAATCAATGTATATGACTCCCTCTCATTAACCTTGCCCTTAAAATCTTGTCTTAACCATCACCCAGGTGAGAAGTTGATTGGCGACCTAAGTTCCCGCTTCTCCATCCTCAGGCCACTCAATTATGTTTGCCCTCAAGCATAACTGCCCTCAGCTTCGATCTCAGCTTGGGTTTAGTTTTTGGCTGTCAGAACCTGAACAGAAAAAGAACCTTCTCCCTGAGGCAGGGGGGCCTTGGCCGGGCTAGGGCCCAAGTGGGGGTCCAGACGGCCTAATTCGGTAACAGAAATATATGGAAAACTGGGTAAAACCCGTTTCCCGTGATGCAAAATAATGAAGCGGCAACAAAACAATTCCCATGAGCTCCAGGGGAACCTGGAAGGAGCAGAGATAAGAGCTGCTCCATCTGACGGGTCTTGTGGACAGAAATGAGGATGGTTCTGAGCCAACGACTAAGGAGCAGATGGGACAAATAACTATCTCAGCTGATGGCTAAGAAAAATGACCAGAAACTGATTCTGAAACCCTCCCCCCAGCCCTGGCACTGTGTAAGACCCCCTACAACAAAGGAGCAATTCTGATGAAAACCCCTGCCAGCTGGTATTCTCCCAAACCTATCTCCGTTCACGTCCTCGGTTCTCTCCTTGTAGTTCTGGGAAACTCACAAGCCTTGTGTGACTAAGGCTAAGTTTCCACTCCAGCACGTGGAGGCTGAAATCGGAGACTAAGGGTGACGTCACCAAGTTGGCGTCACACGTCACTCCGACTTCGCTCACCCTCTCAGGAACAACCAACGACCATTGGTTAACCGGACACCACTGAGAGCAGCCTAGAACGCGGGTGTGAAGGGTGAGGCGGAAGCACCCTCTGCACAGCAGAGACCAAGACAGACGGCATAGAAAGGTCAGAGAAGCGGCTACACACACCACACTGCCCCTCCCCCAGGCCAGCGCAGCCCCACACGGTCGTCTCCCCTGAGCCTCCGGGTCCTCCAGTGCGAAAAGGGCGGGCTTGGGGGGAGAAGCCAGCTCGCCCAGCACTGTGGGTCACTGTGTGGGAGCCCCTACTCCAGTCTCGCCCCACAGGGCTTGCCCGGTGGGAACCTGCCTGTGACCGAGAAGGGGCCGAGGGACTGGCAACAACCAGCACTTGGACCTGGGCTGAGTTCGTACCTGTAGCGCCCGAGCAGTAGTCCCAAGCAGCCGCCCTGCTCAGCTGCCGCACTCTGACCGGGGAACTCGGTGGGACCCTTAAACGAGGATTTCTGCTGGCCCTAGAGCCTGACTTGCCCACCCAGGCAAGGAGCTGAGGAGAGCGTCTCCCGACCCCGTCTCACCAGAAGAGCGGACACCTGGAAGCTGCGCAGCCAACAGCGCGGGAGCTGAGAGGTGGGTGGGCGGGGCTGACAGCCTCCCGAGAAAAGCCGGAATCGCGTGGACGGTTCACGTGCTACCGCCCAAGTGGGGGGAATTAATTCAGAGCCGAGGCTGAGAGTAGTTGCCGGCCCACCCTGCTTGGAAAGCCTGGCGTTACCCAACCCGGTCCTGCTAAGGCAAGTGAGCTAAAACAGAGCCCTGCCCACTGTGACTCCCGAGGGTGGGGCGGGGCGGGGCGATTGGCCCAAAGGGGCTGGAAAGATTACCTGAAAGCTGTGTAACCAAAACAGAAATTAAGTTGTTATAGAAAAATAATGTTTCTTGCCCACCTGTGTTGGTGTCCTGAGATTTAAACCTGTCATCCGTCAATCTTTCAGATTAATTTTGCTAATTATTTGAGATTACCAATTATTCCATCTCAAAGTGGATGAGCAGATTTTTTTTATCATGGTGAAAAAATTCATTGCACATTTAACGTATTAAAATAAGTTAGGGTGAAGGAAGGAGTGACAAGTGCTTTTTAGTCCTACACAAGAGTGAATGTGGTTAGACTGCTACTGTTGCAGAATGCTGCAAAGATAATACTTTACTCGATGTGGATATGGGCTATAAAGAAAGGCGAAAACCAGAGCTGAACATCGAAGCCTTGATGACCAAAATTAAAATACTGGCATATATTTAAATAAATATTAAAGTATAAAATAATATGCTTTAGTAACACTTATGTTTTACCCACGAAGGACAAAACACTTCCGAAGTTTTCAACATCCTTTCAATTATATCCACAATTATCATTACCGGGTTAAACTACTTCTGTTTTGCTTATCAAGCAAGAAACCAAACATTCTCACTGTGCCACATTTATGAAACTGGCTGGAAAATGTTATCATTAAATTAAAAACACTATAGATGACATTAGTAAAAGTTCTATAAAATTACTACATTAAAAAAAACAAGCGTCTGTATTAAGAATATTTTAAATGTTTGTTCATTGTATTTATTTGGAAAACAAAATATATTAACGATACATTTATCAAAAACAAGTCTTATGAGCAGACATTTAAAGTCTTTAACGTTGGACTGATACAATAACAAAACTGACCTGTGAAATGTTGTAGATAGAAAAGGTCTAATTTAGTTTAAATAAGATCTGAAACACCTTTATGAAACTTATTTTGCTCAGTGTGATTTTAAAGAAGTTATGTGTATATTACTATGACTCAAACTGTGGGGACGGTTTTAAACACTTAAAAAAAAAATAAAGTGCATTCTAAACTGTGCTATGCAGTATAGTAGCCACTATTCACATGTGACTTTAAATTTTAATTAGCTAAAATGAGCTATAATTTAAAATCTAATTCCTCCATCTAATTAGCCACATCTCAAGTGCTCAAAAGCCACACGTGGCTAGCTATTACCATATTGGACAATGTAAAATTATAGAATATTACCAACATAATGGAAAGTTCTATTGGACAGGGCTGGTCAAATAACATATAAGCAACCACCATAATAAAGTTAATCATATAAATCTTGAAAAACTTCTGTAAATATGAAGTTTTTGTTTTTGTAATTTTGCTTCTAATCCAGGGAATCTTTCAGATACCATAAAATACAAATCAAATTTGAAATCTGCATATACAATTTGAAATTTAATCTTGCCTAGGATATAAATTTACTTTTCTATATTAACTCTATTACTACTAGTTTGTAAAATATTTTGTGAAACTGAATGGTGAAGCCAAAGACTAATTTAGATGAATTAATCTGAAGTTAAAAGTCTGGAAGACTTTTTGGCTTCAGTTATCTACTTCTTAAGACCACTGTAGGCATAGCCTAAACATATAAAGATATGCATAGAAATAGTATAGTTTTATTAAACTAAAGGCAACTAATAGCAAATTATTTATTTGAAGAACAGAGTCTTAAAATTATATCTTTATAAAACTATATTATACTTCACTAAAATACTCAAAGTTGAATTTAATTTTCAAAAGATATATCATATGAAAATATGTATTCTACCAACTGATCACATAAAACCATCTTAAACTATCTCACAAGTCACAAAAATAACAAGACTTCACACAAACTATCCTGTTTGACCTACTTATTACTTTCTATTGAATTTCTTCTTTGCCTTATTAAAAAACAGAATTTAATTAATGTCTATTATCTAAGACAAAGCCATGGGTCACAAGCAAATGGACATAACTAAAGATTGAACTCTTACAAGGAGAAAATTTGCTCTTTGAACAAGGAACACTATAAAACAGATGTAACTGAGGACTGTTCAACAGGTTGAAAGATGGCATTGTAACTGACAAAATGTTTCTTAAACACAAATGATCAAAAAATGAAATTATATAATATTTCCTATGGCTGAAACATTCAAGAACTTTAAAATAAAGTGCTTAAGTTAAAAATAAAATCCTAGTAAACAACAAGGATTTACTGTACAGCACAGGGAGTATCTTGTGATAACCTATAATGGAAAAGAATCTGAAAAGGAATACATATGTATGTATAACTGAATCATTTTGCCGTACACTAGAATCTAACACAACACTGTAAATCAACTACACTTCAATAAAAAAAAAAAATTCCTAGGAAGGGAGTAAGCAGGAAGCCTTCATGGAGGAAGTGCCATTCAGTGTGAGGATTCAGATGTGACAGTAGGCAGGGGAGGCAGGAGTGGCCAGGCTGGGGAGCCAGTGGATTGCACCCTGAGTATTAAAAAAAAAAATTATATTTATGAGCAAAATGGAATGACTTTTTAATTCTACAGTAATCCCACCAATATCCTTTAAGATCATTTTTTTCTAATTGAATTCCTGATAAAATTTTTTTTCATTTAAACTTTGTAAAATTTAAACTTGTATGCATTTCAACTAGAATTAATCATAAAACACAGTAAACATATTAAAACCTTTATGCAGACATTTCAGAAACCAAAAAAAAAGTTAGCGTCTAAATCTTGTCAGATTCTTTATATTCATAGTGATATATTCTTTTTTTTTCTTTATACAGCAGGTTATTAGTCATCAATTTTATACATATCAGTGTATACATGTCAATCCCAATTGCCCAATTCATCGCACCCCCACCCCCACCCCACCCACTGCTGCTTTCCTGGCTTGGTGTCCTTATGTTTGTTCTCTACATCTGTGTCTCAATTTCTCACCTGCAAACAGGTTCATCTGTACCATTTTTCTAGGTTCCATATATATGCGTTAATATATGATATTTGTTTTTCTCTTTCTGACTTACTTCACTCTGTATGACAGTCTCTAGATCCAACCACGTCTCAACAAATGACCCAATCTTGTTCCTTTTTATGGCTGAGTAATATTCCATTGTATATATGCACCACATCTTCTTTATCCGTTTGTCTATCGATGGGCATTTAGCTTGCTTCCATGACCTGGCTATTGTAAATAGTGCTGCAATGAACACTGGGGGGCATGTGTCTTTTTTTTTTTAACATCTTTATTGGAGTATAATTGCTTTACAGTGGTGTGTTGGTTTCTGCTTTATAACAAAGTGAATCAGTTATACATATACATATGTTCCCATATCTCTTCCCTCTTGCATCTCCCTCCCTCCCACCCTCCCTATCCCACCCCTCCAGGCGGTCACAAAGCACCGAGCTGATCTCCCTGTGCTATGCGGCTGCTTCCCACTAGCTATCTACCTTACGTTTGGTAGCGTATATATGTCCATGCCTCTCTCTCGCTTTGTCACAGCTCACCCTTCCCCCTTCCCATATACTCAAGCCCGTTCTCTAGTAGGTCTGTGTCTTTATTCCTGTCTTACCCCAAGGTTCTTCATGACATTTTTTTCCTTAAATTCCATACATATGTGTTAGCATACGGTATTTGTCTTTCTCTTCCTGACTTACTTCACTCTGTATGACAGACTCTAGGTCTATCCACCTCATTACAAATAGCTCAATTTCGTTTCTTTTTATGGCTGAGTAATATTCCATTGTATATATGTGCCACATCTTCTTTATCCATTCATCCGATGATGGACACTTAGGTTGTTTCCATCTCCGGGCTATTATAAATAGAGCTGCAATGAACATTTTGGTACATGACTCTTTGTGAATTATGGTTTTCTCAGGGTATATGCCCAGTAGTGGGATTGCTGGGTCACATGGTAGTTCTATTTGTAGTTTTTTAAGGAACTTCCATACTGTTCTCCATAGTGGCTGTACCAATTCACATTCCCACCAGCAGTGCAAGAGTGTTCCCTTTTCTCCACACCCTCTCCAGCATTTATTGTTTCTAGATTTTTTGATGATGGATATATTCTTAAATTTAAATTACTTCAATGGAACCAGAAAGTCTGCTAATATGATTTTCTATGTTGACTCTTAGCAAACTTCGGTGATAAAATATTATCAGGAGTTAATTAAAAGAATTCTGTTCTTATCAGAAGTAGATCAAAAGAACATAGGTCTCATCTCTGGAAAGCTTATGTTAAACAGTATTATGTCAATCCTATGAATCCCCTACTGATGGATGTATAAGAAAGCCAGGTGGCATGGACATATATACAGTACCAAATGTAAAACTGAGAGCTAGTGGGAAGCAGCCGCATAGCACAGGGAGATCAGCTGGGTGCTTTGTGACCACCTAGAGGGGTGGGATAGGGAGGGTGGCAGGGAGGGAGACGCAAGAGGGAAGAGATATGGGGATATATGTATACATATAGCTGATTCACTTTTTTATAAAGCAGAAACTAAATTGCAAAGCAAGTATACTACAATAAAGATGTTAATAAAAAAAAAAAAAGAAAGCCAGCATGCATGTTTTGGTTATATGTAAACCATACCACCCTTCTGAATCAGTGTAGCTTAACCTAAGCTCTGCACTGCAGACTCACTTGACATATTGAGTGTCTATTACCTGCAAGTTCCTATGCTTGGAATTATGATTTGCCTATCCAACTGCGGCTGTCTACATCACTACCTGTATCTGTATCACTGACACTCAGATTTCATCTGTCATTAACAGCTAAATGTACTATTCTTATTCTACATTAAAACAGCAATAAAAATGATCTTTAGGAGTTTACAACCATTCCTTTTTTCAGAGGTTCTTACTGCAATATTGCCCATCACTTTATTCATGAGATGAAACGTTACACGTCTTCATAATGCAATTGTGCCTCCCTTGTGGGCAAACAAAGAACATAGGTTATTTCTTTAGGTGTGAATGCTGAACTACAATGCCACTACATCAGGCTAATTTTTGAATTAATAACTTGAGAAACTTAAAGGATGGTACAATAGTGAAAAAAAAAAGTTGGATGACTGACATTCAAGTACTTCAGTCAGCTAAGCCAGTATCTCTTGGCTCTGACTCTGTCGAAGGAGTCGTTTCTGGAAGCGGCTGTGATTTGGATGTGGACTTCTTGTGGTCATATCTAAGACTACAAATACAACTATTGATAGCTGTCACACAGAATTTCCAGTCATATCCAGTTTCTGATAGATCACAAGTCGGGTAGATGTCTTGGAGAAACTCTGGTGGTAAAGTCCAAAAATATAACAGTTAATTAGAAATCACTTCTCAGAGAAATGAATTTATTCAACCTTAGTACTATTGCTATGTCTGTGAAAGGGTCATTAAGACTTTAATTAATTAAAACACATGGACTATAGCTATTATTAAATTAGCTGAACAAATCTTTTCATCAGAAAGGATAGTAATATGAAATAGCACCATTCTTAAAGCACACAAAAAATACCAAAATACCCCATGATCTGGTTATGTAGCAAGGTCTGCTCTCTTTAGTACCCAACATAAACTTTTCTTATTCTTAAATTTATTAAACACGCATCTAGTATGTTATTCATCATATCAAATAGAGACATGCTAATAAGGTTCTAGTACCCTAGAGGCTGCAGTGTCTTTCATACTTTTAGAGGCAAAAAGCTATAACTGCTAAATTTTTTGGCACTGCTTGGTTTATCTCAGACAAAAGGAATGAGAGTCTTTAGATCTTGCAGTTAAATGAAAACTTCTATAACAGAGCAACATAGCTCAAGGAGCACTCAAGAGAAAGTGGGAGGACAAAGGGAAAGGTGGGGAAGAGGGTGCTAACTAGAAGAGCAGAGCTACTCTTGGATACTTTCTTAGGTAATTTCCTAAGTACCTTTGAGCTCTTAGAAAAGGATCTGGCAATCACTACAGGCCAGCATTAGTTGGCTACATTAATGTCATTTGTTTTTTGATAGGATTAATTGGCTAGGAAATCAGGACAATGCCATAAACTGAGCATATATCTAAATTTTAGCAAGTCATGTGACAAAGTTAAAAAGCTTTCATACTCAAAGGTCTAATAGATCAGTGGTAGCCTGGAAGGAGGCTTTTAGTCATATGTCACTGGATTCAGTATCAAGCTCTATCCTGCTGTGCATTTTTATTAACAAAAAAGAAGTTATGGAAAACAGGCTTGCCCCATCTCCCAATGACAGCAAAGCTGGGACAGGTAACTAACAGACTGGAAGACAAGTACGTGCAAAGCTTTCAATAGACTGCAACAAGGAACCTAAATTGGTTGGTGTTTCCTAAAATGTATTCTCTGAAACACTAGTCATAAAAGAAGTTTCTTAGGGGGGGAAAGATTCTGGTTGTTCAAATAAGAAATGCTTAACTCCAGAGTTAGTCTCCACTGAAAAATCCCACAGTAAAGAGATACGCTGGGGACTTCCCTGGTGGTGCAGTGGTTAAGAATCTGCCTGCCAACGCAGGGGACATGGGTTTGAGCCCTGGTCTGGGAAGATCCCACATGGCGTGGAGCAACTAAGCACATGCGCCACAACTACTGAGCCTGCGCTCTAGAGCCCGCGAGCCAAAGCTACTGAGCCCACACGCCACAACTACTGAAGCTCGCACGCCTAGAGCCAGAGCTCCGCAACAAGGGAAGCCACTGTAATGAGAAGCCCCCACAATGAGAAGCCTGTGCACCACAACGGAGAGCAGCCCCCGCTCACCACAACTAGAGAAAGCCCACGTGCGGCAGCGAAGGCCCAACGCAGCCAAAAATCAATTAATTAATTATTTTAAAAATGAGAGACGTGCTGAATCAAAGGTGACAGATGCAGATTTGGTGAGGCACATAAATAAGGGAGGTGGCAACACATAAGGCAACAGAGGGTCAAGACCATGGAGATCTAGGCAGGCTGGACAGCTAAAGGCATTCAAAACATGTTTTAAAACAGAGTCAAATGAAGCAGATCTATGGACTGAGGCCCTTAGGGTGCCAGATCAAGATCTTTCCTAGCCATTTGACTAAAAAGCACTTTATTCAGGAAGAACCTATTAATATTCAGCTGTCTTCAAGAAACATAGTTTGGGGAATGCTGCTCTACACTAACAGGATAAAATGCAGGAGGAATAAATATAAAATCCTACATTCATATTAAAAAAATACTAACAGTATAAACAGGAACAGCCTAAATACTAACAATAGAAGTACTGGATAGTAAAGCACTATAGACTTTAAAGAATCTTTCATTTAAAAAAAGTTAATAAAATAAAATAAAAAGTATTGGATAAATGTCAGTATATAGAAAAACAGATCTAGGGGTTTAGATAACCATACATTTTTAAATGGCAAGTGCCATTTAGGCTGCACTGACAGCCTTGTAGGTAATAGTACTATTGCATTCTGGGTTAGCTTGAGCACATATGAAGTTAGTCACTGAACGAGATCATGAAAGATTAGGACAATATTTATATGAGGAATTACTGAACAAAATGGAGATATTTAACTGTAAAAGTTTAAGACTTTGTGGGGAAAAGCTAGGAATAACACTTATTCTCCAATCCTCAAACACTTATTCTCCAATCCTCAAACACTTAGTCTCTAATCCTCACACTTCCATGTAGAGGGATCTCTAAATGGGAACGTTTAGAAGAACTGGGCATGTATGATTCAAAAATAAAGCTGATATTTTAATCTCCACCTGCCAGATTCTAGTGGCTGTCACTCACTTGGTTCTGAACTTGAAAGTGGGAGGAGAGGGTATATCTATTCTCTCCTAATGCATACAGCAGGAAGTGATAGCTGTCTTTAAATACTTGAAGGCCTATCATGTGAAAAGTGATTAGATCCACCCAATTTAGCTCTAGAAGGAATAAGTAGGACAAATGTGCATTACTCGCAGGGAGGTAAATTTTGAGTCACTTGGAAGAAGAACTTTCTCATGAATTAGAACCCTTTTAAAATGTAGTGGACTGCCATCAACAGAAGTGTTCAAACCAAGGGGAGGCAACTATATGCCAAAGCTGAGATGGGAACTCCTGCTCTGGGTGAGAAGCTGTATTAGAGGACCTAATGTACTCCCTATTGCTAAGACTTTACAGTTCTGTTATGCTCAGAAATGGACGGGACGGGGCAGGAGTAAGGGTTGTTTGCTGATTGCAAATCTGCAGCCTTCTAACTTTCTCCATATGGACCATTCTTTAAAGAGACCTTAAGTGATAACTGAACTCTCAGAGAGCATCACGTAACAGTTTCTTAGGTGAAATCAATACCTTTGGCTACTGGACATATTTCCCTTTGCCTATTAATTTCCAGAAGAGTTCCCCCAAAATAATAAAATCTTAGGATAAGAAGTGATATGAGAATAGAAGCATAATCTGGTTTACCAACTGCTGATACCGATCAGCAATCAGCAGTTAAAATACATGAGTTAGATCTCAAAAGCATAACGTTGGGTGATAAAAAAATTTAAAAAGGATATGTACTATATATTCCCATTTATGTACATTAAAACAACTACAAAACAATATTACATATCAACAGAGGTAGCAAAAGTATAAAATATGCATGGGAATGATATATCCACCTCCAAGATTGTGATTACTTTTGGGGAGAAAGACAGGGGAAACAGATGATGGGATGGAGTTTTAATGTTATCAGTAATGATTTATTATTTTAAAAAACCTAGAGCACAAAAAGCAAAATATATCTATACTGGGTAGACAGATGTTAATTTATTACTATATTATTTTCTATATATTTCTGTATGTTTTAAATAGTTGATACTGAACCAATACTTCTAAAGATGTTATGTTAGAGCCCATAAAGCCTAGTTCTCTTACTAGTGCAGGAATCTCCTCACATCTCTGGTCATTCAGCAGTTACTCTGAGCCTTTTCATTCTCCAAATTCATCGTGTCCTCATATTAAAGTAAAATATGCTTTCTTGTCAGCTTCTCCTCCCTGGGCCTGGCTCTGCCCCCCAGGACAATGATGATTCTACTGTATTCTCTCTGCTGAAATGACTTACATGGCTGCCCTTCTACAAAGGAGTAGAACTTTGAGTCTTATGGGAAATTTGTTAAAATATGCCCTAAGTGGATAGTATGTCAAACTCATGCTGAATATTTTTCACTACAAAAGACATCTTCTTGATTTGTAATATAATTCATTAAGGGATAAAACAAAACAAAATACACAGAATAATATTTTTAGTCCACTTTTAAGGAACTAATCTATTCCAGACATTAAAGAACTCTAAAAGTCACCTTCTACCTCTCATTTAAAAAATTTTTTTTAAATTAGAAAGACATTATTTCTTCTATAAACACCTTCATTTCTAAACTGGTTACAAACTCTGTGTTCTTTTCTTACTATAAGGTAAGAGGAACTGAGTTGTGGTTTTTTGCATGGTGGGTTAGTTCAGTGATGTTCAAGTTGCAAATTATGAGCAATTACTAGGTCATGAAATTAGTGATAGCAGCACTTAAAAAAAAGTAATAGAAAACATTGGAATGTAATTCTCATAGGAAGAGTAAGAACTGTTTGTGAAATTTTTGCTTCAGTTTTTTAAAAATCACACACATACTCAGTCACAATGTAAAATATATTTCTTACTATGGGTTGCAGGTAAAAAAAAAATGGAAACCATTTGGATTAGATGATAGCAAATGCTTATGAAAGGTGCTATGAGCCAGATTTCTTTAGTTTAGTGTGAAACACAAGTGTTCTTCAAATCTGATGGATGTGAAACGTGTGATATGAAGGGAGGAACCTGCCAACTGAGATTGGGCCGGGGCTCAGAACTATATCTTTACTGGGTACCAGTGACACAAGTAAGGAATATTCTGCTTCCTGCTTGGTCTAAATTTAAAATTTCACAGAATTGCTTCTGGAAGCTTTATTATTTCATCTATTTACGTCGTAAATAAAGACTACACTATGCTCGTGTGCACAAGGAAAAACTAGCAAATTAAACCTGCTGTGCTATTGTTGACACTTCTGCAAATTGACAAAGCCCAGCAGCTTCGACCTTGAAACGAAGGTGTTTGAGTTTCCATACATCTGGCAATTCATACCAAAAGCCACAGTCAATAATGCCTTTCCTGTTCTAATAAAGCTGCTCAAGACAGAGCAATTAGCTCTGAGAACCCAAATGCGAAAAGAAACACATTCATGAACCTGCTGCTGTTATACCCAAATGACGGAATTAGTAAAAGATCTCCCTCTCTTCAAAATACACATAAACTGAATGAAGTTTTCTTTCTGTCCTTCTCTAACACACTTTGCTTCCATTTATTCTCACATACTCAACATGTAACATACCTCGGAGAGCGTTAATCTTATTGGCGTTAAGGGCACACGTGCCACGCCCCAGACTGCCATAGACATTACTTTTTATCAGGACTTCCTCTGTGAACAGGTTGCAAATAAGGTATCTGGCTGACAGCTCTGGGAGAGACTTTTCTTTTGCTATATTCAGAACTGATTTTGGCATCTGTATATTTCTACACGGATTTCCAAGATATTCTAGAAGCAAAAGAGAAAGAAGATGTCAATTTTCATGGCAAATGTTAGGTTCAAGTTTTTAAAAGGCTGTAACAGAAAAGTTGACTTTTCTGAATTTTTAGGCTCAAGAATTTGAGAGGTTAAAAAAATTAAAGCTTTAAGTTTTTAGTGTATCACGAGACAGCATGAGAAATGAGACAGGAATCACTTCTGATGTAATTACACATGCTCTGATTGTTCAAGAGGACAATTCAGTATTCTGCTACCTTTTAGGATACAATCAGTTTTAACATTACATTTGGTAACAAATTCTAAGTAGCTTTCTTAAAATTAATTTTTATTGTATCAAAAACTCTAAGTAGTTTTAATGAATTGTTTTCCTACTTATAGAAAAGGCTTTTTCAAAATTAAAAACCATGATTCTTACTAAAATATTTATAGTTTTTAAAATGTAGGTTTTTTATTTGGTATTAAACTCATCATTTAAAAATCAACAAACTCATCTTAAAATATCATATTTTAGATAACTTACTTGAACTGAAAAATAAATTTTAAGCCTGTTTTTATTTCTCAACTCTACAGCCTAATCATCACCATCTCTCTTCAGTCCATAGTGATTCAAATTAACCATACTTAAAAAATATTATATTGTACATATAACAAAGACTTATGTAAGAAAATATATTAGACAAATATGATATGATTCTTACAAGTTAATAAACATATTTTTCATCTTGGAACATCCATCATTTAATGGGCAAGAGTATAAATTGTTGAATCACCCAGATCCAACATTTAGCAAGAGAGATTAAATTATTTTAAAAATTCACTCAGTGGGTCCAAAGACTTAACATCTATACGATTCATCTAGCAGTATTTATCAAGAGTCAGAAAAAAAGGTAAATACTCTTTAACCTGGTAAGTCGAATTTCTCCAAAGAAGATATACAGACTGCCAACAAACACATGAAAGAATGCTCAACATCATTAATCATTAGAGAAATGCAAATCAAAACTACAATGAGATATCATCTCACACCAGTCAGAATGGCCATCAACAAAAAATCTAGAAACAATAAATGCTGGAGAGGGTGTGGAGAAAAGGGAACAGTCTTGCACTGCTGGTGGGAATGTAAATTGATACAGCCACTATGGAGAACAGTATGGAGGTTCCTTAAAAAGCTACAAATAGAACTACCATAGGACCCAGCAATCCCACTACTGGGCATATACCCTGAGAAAACCATAATTCACAAAGAGTCATGTACCAAAATGTTCATTGCAGCTCTATTTATAATAGCCCGGAGATGGAAACAACCTAAGTGTCCATCATCGGATGAATGGATAAAGAAGATGTGGCACATATATACAATGGAATATTACTCAGCCATAAAAAGAAACGAAATTGAGCTATTTGTAATGAGGTGGATAGACCTAGAGTCTGTCATACAGAGTGAAGTAAGTCAGGAAGAGAAAGACAAATACCGTATGCTAACACATATGTATGGAATTTAAGGAAAAAAATGTCATGAAGAACCTAGGGGTAAGACGGGAATAAAGACACAGACCTACTAGAGAATGGACTTGAGGATATGGGGAGGGGGAAGGGTGAGCTGTGACAAAGTGAGAGAGTGGCATGGACATACATACACTACCAAACGTAAAATAGATACCTAGTGGGAAGCAGCCGCATAGCACAGGGAGATCAGCTCGGTGCTCTGTGACCGCCTGGAGGGGTGGGATAGGGAGGGTGGGAGGGAGGGAGATGCAAGAGGGAGGAGATATGGGAACATATGTGTATGTATAACTGATTCACTTTGTTGTAAAGCAGAAACTAACACACCATTGTAAAGCAATTATACCCCAATAAAGATGTTAAAAAAAAAAAGAATCCAAAATACGTACAATTCTTTTTTTCACGGCATGATTTGCATGATTGATAATCCTCTCCAAAAAAATCCTCAAACAAATGAAAAACAAAAACAACAAAAAAACCAACATAACAACAATAACAAAAAGAGGGAGGTAGTTAAATAAATTACGTTTTACTTACTCAGTGGAATGTTATATGCCTGTTAAATGCAATGATTGTGAAGATTGGAGATTCTTAAGGAAAAACATGTTAAAAAGAAGAGTAATTATATGGAGACCATAATTCTTTAAAAGGTTCATAAGAAAAAAAACTGGAAGAAAATTAAAATGTCCACAATAGGTTTTTTTACCCCACTGAGGTGTTGGGGTTTTTTAAAGTATTTATTTATTTATGTTGTGCCGGGTCTTAGTTGCAGCACGTGAAATCTTCATTGCAGCATGCAAACTCTCCCCAACCAGGGATTGAACCCGAGCCCCCTGCATTGGGAGCACAGAGTCGTACCCACTGGACCACCAGGGAAGTCCCCACAATAGTTTTTTAAGGTATCTTGATTGTGGAAACTCTTCTTCCCTCCTAAATATTTTCCAGTTTTTCAATAAAATGGCATAATAGACTACACACAAATTGTGGGGGCTGCCTGGCTCACAATTTGCTAAGTTGCCCTGTCCCCTGATTCTAGCTGAGTCAGGGTCAGAGACCTGTGACCCAAGCTCCCCAAACTGGATTCCTTCTCCTGGGAATCAGAACAGTGACAAGAGAAAACTATAACCTAAAAATCATGGAAGCTACAGACACAGAGCCTCAGAGACTTCAATGGACCCCAGATGCCACGGTCTCAGGGCTGCTCTGGCTCCTGCCTGTGGCTGTTTGTTCTTTGCTTCTTTTAATCTAGGATCATCCAGTGATTTTTGTTGTGGTGGTTTAATTTGAACAGAGTCTGTTTCTTTTTTTTTTTTTTTTTTTGCAGTACGCGGGCCTCTCACTGTTGTGGCCTCTCCTGTTGCGGAGCACAGGCTCCGGACGTGCAGACTCAGCGGCCATGGCTCACGGGCCCAGCCGCTCCGCGGCATGTGGGATCTTCCCGGACCGGGGCACGAACCCGTGTCCCCTGCATCGGCAGGCGGACTCTCAACCACTGCGCCACCAGGAAAGCCCGAACAGAGTCTGTTTCTATGGCATATAACCTGATTATAATGGAAAAAATATACTATAAAGATACATTATTTAAATAATTTTACTTGATCAGGTTCACAGATAATATTCTACTTAGGGTTGATATGGGGGCAAGGGAGAGACAGAAAATAGTTTTGCTACCTCAGGTGCCACTAAATTCTAGCATCCTAGGGAAAGGCATTGGGAAGTGTGAGTGGCAGATGGCACAGTCACCTACGGAACCCACTGTCACTTGACACTAATGAAGCACGATATGCCTGCAGCAGATAGCTAGCAGTGAGGGCACAATATTCTGAGGAATGGGATTCATTAGTTCATGCACAAACTCTTTATGAAGTATCTGCAATGTGCCTGGCACACAGAGAACAAGACCCCTGAATTGCTTCTGGCCCATCCAGCTGTAGCTCCTTCTCTTCTACCTGCGGAGAAAGGTTACTAACCTGAGAGTCAAAGGAGTCGGCTTTGGAAAAATAATAGATTTAGTTTATAGTTAAAAAACCATCAGTCTCAGAACTAGGTATCTATATTTCATTAATTCATTAATATAAAAGATTAAGTTGTTTAGATTTCTTTTGAAAAATTTCAAATGTACATAGAAGTAGAGAGAATAGTATAAGCCCCACAAATCCATCATCCAGATTCAACATTTATCATTAAGAGAACTTATTTTAAAACTCACCCAGTGTTTCATAAGATACTGTTGAATTATCAGTGGAAGGTTCTTTAATTCCTTCAGGACTGCTGTTCTGCTGAGAATTCCCATTTTCTCTTGTTTCTGAGCCAGCTGCTTGCTGAGATAACAGGGAACTACTTTCACTGTCATCACCATCCCTTTTATCATTCGAATCTGTATCCGGGTTGGTAGGCTCTATATTGTTAACAGTTTTCTGCTGAAACACAAAATTGTATCTATAAATAAAGTTCCATAGTGGGAAAATAGGGACATGCTCCATCATCTACCACGGCCCCCCAGGTTGGTGGGGAAGCAACTATTTCTAATACGGTGGGCTGAAGCCCACGAATACTGTTTGGTGTGATAAAAGATGTGTAGGTGGATTCTTCCTCCAGCTGCCATGACTCACTGCTTCTTGGGGGACTTTGTAGCTGTCTAACGAACTGAATAATTGTTGGGACAAAATAAGTGCTTAATAACCATGTCATAAATAAATGAATGCATGAGTTTCTCAAAGATGACAACTTTTGGAGTGTTTTTTTTTTTTAGTGGTTTTGTTTTCTCTTTCCCCAGTGGTCCTCAAATCTGGCTGCACATTTGAACATTTGAATTACCCTAGGGATCTTGTGTTTTTTTAAAGCTGTGCTGGGGCCCCACTCACGGCAAATTCAACCAGAATCTGGTAGAGGGAGTGGGAGAGCTCAAGCATTAAAAACTTTTTAAAAAAAGTGTCTCACACATTTCTAATATATACCTAGAGTTGACAACCACTGCCCTAGGTTGGGGCTTCTCAAACTTCAATGTGCACAAAAATCACCTGCGGGGTCTGGCTAAAATGCAAATTCTGCCTCAGTGAGTCTGGTGTGGAACTCAAGTCTCTGCATTTCTCACGAGCTTTCCAGTGCTGCTGCCGCTGGTCCGCGGACCAACTTTGAGTAGTGAGGACATATCCCTCTCCTAATCAAGGACACAGCAGGCACTTGGCAGATGCCACTTCTCTTCTGATGCCTAAGCAATATGCAAATTACCATTTCCCAGCAGTATCATGATTTTACATTCAAATGTTTAAGGTGCAATTTTTGTAGGATATAAAAGGGAATGTGAAAAATAAGCAAATTTGGTTTCATACAGATGGTGCTTGAGCTATCACTGAAATCAAGCCGTTCACCAGGAAAACATCAGCTCAGCTACAAATATTCTTGGCAAATAGTTTCCAGAAACTTACTCTAGAGACACAGGAGTGACTAGATATGGTGAGAATAAAATGGGGGCTTTAGAGAGGTGGGTGGAAATTAGGAATTGTCATTATGTTAAATGCTTCATCAGGAGAAGGCAATAGACGTGACTCTCTTCCCTACTGACCCATTTGTGTTTAAAAAAAACCAAAACTCTAATGCACTCTGAAGATAGGATGGGTGAGAGAGAAGTCAGATTCCCACATACCATGTAACTATACAGATTATAAAATATCTGTGAAAACTTAACCTCATGACATGCATTATTTTCACCAGTTTCTGCCATCACTGAAAGTGAACGAATAATGAAGTACCTTCCTTTTCTCCTGTGCCATCCTTAACTACTATTACAACAGCTAAGTAGCACCACAGTCTGCTCTTTTATGTGTTACTCAGTGAGATCCTGAAGAAGATTTGCCAAATATCTTTGTAGTTGAAATTTTTTCTAGTATAGCCCTTGGCTTCAAATATACTAATTATGACACTATATTTGATTTATTTTATCTTTAGGATATTTTTGGGGGGCACAAAATGTCAAAGAGTGAAATAAATAGGCAGTATGCTTTTGAGAGAACACACCCTACCCCTAAATTAAATAAACAAGCTTTTGAGCACATGGACTGAAGATCCTGTACATCATGCCATCAGTTCTGGAGTTGTATACCGTATGCACTTATACAGCAGTGACCATATTTAAATGAAAAATAACTTACGGGTGTTCTTTTGGAACATAAATGGCAGATCAGAGAATTGATATCAGAAATACAGGCTTGCCAGTCTTTTCCACATTCACGTAAATCATGGTTGGGAAAAATTGCTGCCAGATGTTCTGCAAATAGCGGAAAGTATTCATAAAAATTAGGGAAAAAATTAACAAAGATACTGACAAAAATTTTTTTATTTAAAATACTGAAATTTTCTATTTTTAATTGTCATCCTTTTCTCTGTTTCTAAGACTTTAGAAATTCTACTCAAAGAGGATGCTTAGCTGAATATCTCATTTCTTCTAATGTGCAGTTCCCTAAAACACTGACCTAGGAAGCCCATAATGAGGTTTTGGTGATTTAGAAAAAAATGTATAATAAAAAGTCAACTATTTCAGGTGCTAATGCCCTTTAATAACCCTATGGATAAATTAGATCTAAAAATAGAAGGAAACCTGTGAGGAGAAAATAGTGTTATTGCAAACATTATTACACCATGGTCCAGTTATTTGTGCACAAAACATGTCTATCTTCCCCACAAGCTATTTCCTCTGCCTAGAATACTCTTCCTATTTTCTTTACGTAGCTAAGGAATCCTTCCAAATCTAGCTCAAATGTCTTGTCCTTAGTAAGCCTTCCCTAATGCCCTCAAAGTAGGTGCTCTGCTCTCTGAGCTTCCACATTACCACACTGGATTGGAATTTATCTGTTTTCCTCAATGTGTCCCTTTCTAGACTGTGAATTCCTTGCGGGCAGAACTACTTATTCATTGTTGTATCCTTAGTGCCTATGACTTTTAGGACCTCCATACACATTTCTGGAAGACAAGAAGGCAGAGGCTAGAATGGATTAATTATGAGATGCTATTTCTGTGTTGCCAGTTACTAGCAGTGAAATGTGCTTTATTTTCCCACTTTTTTTGGCTTTTTCTTTATTTTTTAGTACCAAGTCTCAGCACTGAAGAACTGACCTAGTACTAACCATAAGCAACTATAACCAATAAAGTTTATCTTATTTCATCAGTCTATGGACAAGTTTTGTTCTATAGAAGTTGTTACCCATTACATACTACTAAATTGTAAAGTCTGGTTTAGGTGAAAAAATGAACGGTTCTAAGATTCAAACAGACTTCATCATTATTTCTTTTTTTTTAAATTAATTAATTTATTTATTTATTTATTTTTGGCTGTGTGAGGTCTTCGTTGCTGTGCATGGGCTTTCTCCAGTTGCGGTGACCGGGGGCTGTTCTTCATTGCAGTGTGCAGGCTTCTCACTGTGGTGGCTTCCCTCATTGTGGAGCACGGGCTCTAGGTGCACGGGCTTCAGTAGTTGCGGCATGTGGGATCTTCCCGGACCGGGGATCAAACCCATGTCCCCTGCATTGGCAGGCGGATTCTCAACCACTACGCCACCAGGGAAAACCCCATCATTATTTCTTCAACTACCAATGACACTCATCAGATAACCAAATGAAAAGATTTCATAATGATTTTATATACTTTTTTTTTTTTCTTTTGGCCACTCCATGCGGCATATGGGATCTTAGGTCCCCAACTGGGAATCCCTTGCAGTGGAAGTGCAGAGTCTTAACCACTGGACCACCAGGGAAGTCCCTACATACCTCTTATTGCAGCCATTTTGTTTGGATCCAGGGGTTGGCGGCCTTGGGAATTGACAGCTACAGAGCTGGAAATCATGATTTCCTTGGAGAACAAAATACGAACCAAGTAGCGGGCTGCGTGCTTAGGTGTGGCCTCCTTCTGTGCAGTCATCAAATGAATATCAAGCATCCTGACATTTCTTCTTGGATCACCAAGATATCCTTTAAAAATACAGGGAAAAATTAAAATCCTTGTTTTTTCATGCAAGGCTACCATGAAAGTGCCCAAGAAAATTAAACTAATTGATTTCTAATTCACAAATTTCTACTTGGGTGAATTTTTTTCTATACTTATCTCTTCTTTTCCTTAAATGAGTCTCTTTGATGCCATCTGCACAACTGTTAGCATTTTTTCACCTTTGCTAGTCTTGAATTTGCTGTACTTGAACTAATCGGTTCATTGTCTTGAATAAATTTAATTCTGAGGCCAGAAGTGCATATGTAACCATGTTGCTCTGAGATCTCATTGCTCCCTTTTACATTCTAAAAGTACACTCAGGGGGGGACTTCCCTGGTGTCGCAGTGCAGGGGGCCTGGGTTCGATCCCTGGTCAGGGAATTATATCCCACATGCATGCCACAACTAAGAGTTCACATGCCACAACTAAGTAGCCCGCGTGCCGCAACTAAGGAGCCCGCGAGCAGCAACTAAGGAGCCTGCCTACCTCAACTAAGACCGGGCACAACCAAATAAATAAATAAATATTATATATATATATATATATATATATATATATATGTACATTCAGAGCTCTATTACTGAGTGAGTATATGTTCCCTGAACACAATTTAGAAAATATGGGTGTATATAATTTTTAAAAATTTTCAATATTTAGCATTTATAGAGTATCTACTATATGTCAAGCACTGTGCTAAATATTTTAAATCTATAAGCTCAGTTTCATTATCCTAACAACTTATTCTCACTTATCAGATGAGGAAACTGAGGCCCAGAGAAGGTAAGTTATTTGAACAAGATCACACTGGTAGTTATACAGCCAGTTTTAAAAGCTAAGTCTATCTGTTTATATGCCAAATGCCTTGAACCATTAATCTTCTTCTAATGTTTTCTATTCTATCTTCTATATCTTTTTTTAAAACACAAAATTGAAACCAAACCTTGTATATAGTTTGAATCCTGCTTTTTCAGTTATCATTATATTTTGCACATTTCTCCATTTTCTTTTTCCAAATCTGCATCCCTATAATCATGATTTTCCTGACAGGTGACATTTATGTTGCACTTACGTTCTGGGCATTGTGTTAAGAGCTTTAAATGAATTATCCCATTTGATCCTCACAATTCCATAAAGTAGGTACTATATATTTGCCACATCACAGATGAAGAAACTAATATTTAGGTGAGACAAGTGACTGAACGTCACATGGTTAGTAAAACACAGAACCAGCATTTAAACACAGGCAGTCTGACTCAGTAGCCAATGCTTTTAACCATCATGCTTACTGCCTCACATGCTGTGGTATACCAGGAGTCATTTAACTAATTCCCTATGGTTGCTTATCTGGCTGTTTCCAATTCTTCATGTCTATAAAAAACAATTTTTGTACCACAATTTTAATACAAATCTTTTTTATTATACCTTTGGATAGAAGTGGGATTACTGAATCAACTACAATAAATACTACTATGGATTTTTAAACTACTTACCCTCCAGAAAGTTTTCGCCAAATGATACTTCTAACAACAGCAAACCACAGTGGCCATTTAACACAAAGAGCACAATTTTTGAAGTTTCTTCTACTTTCGGTATTAAAATTATTTAAACGAAAAGGGTCTCCTCTAGGATGTGATAAGCAAACCACAGTCCACAGCCCAATCCCACCGCCAGTTCTTGTAAACAAACTTGCATTGGGACTTCTCTGTTCTGAATCTTCACTGTGATGTAGGATGTCACGAAATTATATAAAACTGAATACACATAAACACACTTTCATATTTGGATGGCTTAAAGATGAAGGCAGGGAAGGAATGACAAGAAGGAGGTGGGTGTGGTTATAAAAAGCCAAAAGAGGGTTCCTGGAAGTGATAGAACAGTTCTGTATCATGACTGTAGTGGTGAATACCTGAACCTAAACACGTCATAAAAGTGCGGAGAACTACATGCACACACACAGACACACACACAAATGAATACAAGTAAAGCTGGGGTCATCTGAATAGATCTGTGGATCATATCAATGTCAAAATCCTAGTTGTGATATTTTACCATCTTTTTGCAGAATACTACTATTGGGAAGTATTGGGTAAAGGGTACACAGGATCTATTTTTTCTTGCAACTACATGTGATTCTGAAATATCTCAAAATGAAAAGTTTAATGTTGAAAACGCAGTCACTAAGAATTAATATTAAGAATGCTGATGGATCTAGGTTAGAGTGTATCATAATAGGGATCATTTCAAACTCACCTAAACCACCAGTGAGGAAGGAATTTTCTGAATCAGTACCTTCGTCTCTGTCATTTTCCTTTACCGTTGGATAATTCATTGTCTCACAACCCTTTGCTGTGCCGGATTCTGTTTGAACAACATTTTGGTAAGTAAAACATTTTCAAGTGCTGAAAGACAAGAAATCTCAACAGTAATTTTTATTTCAGGCAAAACTATCCTTCAGGAATGAAGGAAAAATAAACACATCTGCAGACAAAGGAAAACTAAACACAAACTGTTACTGACTGACTTACCCTTAAAAACTGGCTAAAGGAAACTCATCTGACCAAAAGGATATAATGAAGGAAGGAAGCTTGGAGCATGAGGAAGGAAGAAAGAACAAAATCCACAGGGACTTCCTTGGAGGTCCAGTGGTTAAGACTCAGCGCTTCCACTGCAGGGGCACGGATTTCATCCCTGGTCAGGGAACTAACACCCTACATGCTGCGTGGTGCAGCCAAAAGAACTTTTTTAATCATAAGAATAATAAAAAGAAAGAGCAGAAATACACATGCAAAGAAACTAGATCATTCATACACTGCTGGTGGGAATGTAAAATGGTACAGCTGCACTGGAAAACAGTTTGCCAGGATTTTACAAAACTCAACTTACTATTACCATAGGACCCAGCTACTGTGCTCTTGGGTGTCAGCCCAGAGAAATGAAAACTGATGTTCATACAGAAACCTATCCATGGGCATGCATAGTATAGTAGCTTTACTCCAAACAGCCGAAAACGAGAAACAACCCAGCCATCCTTCAACTGGTGAACAGACAGAGAAGCCAGGGTACACTCATACCGTGCAGTAGTACTCAAAAATAAAACAGGACTGATATACACAGCAACCTAGATGAGTCTCCAGGGCATTATGGTGAGTGAAAAAAGGCAATCCCAAAAGGTTACATACTATGTGAGTCTATGTAAAACTCTTGAAATGACAAAATTATAACGAAGGAAAACAGATTAGTAGTTGCTGAGGGCAGGGACAGGCATGGTAGCGGTAGGAGCATGAGAGGACAAAGGTGGGTGTGGGTTTAAAGGGCAAAAGGGAGAATCCTTGTGGTGATGGAAATGTTCTGAATCTTCACTGTGATGGAGGATGTCATGAAATTATGTAAAACTGAATACACATACACACACACACACAAACATAAACACACACATATGCAAAGAAAACTGAAAACATCTCAATAGAAATCTGCGGATTTTTTTCAATGTCCATATCCTGGTTGTGATATTGTACTATACTTTTGCAAGGTGTTATCTTTGGGGGAAACCGGGTAAAGTAGACACACGATCTCTCTGCATTATTTTTTACAATTGCATGCCCAGCTAAAATCTTCTTAAAGTAAACCTTTTCATTTTTAATCAGGAAAAGCTACCACTAGCTCATATTAAGGGTGTTCATAAACCTAGATTAAATCGTGCTACTTGTAATATGTATCATTACAAACTCACCAAAATTGGGAGGGATGAAGAAATATGAAGTATCTTACTACTCTCACCTTCCAAGAAAGCTGGGTATTTCATCTGAGTGTTATCTTCCAGGCTGCTTACTGCTTCCGCCAATATTTCTGGAAGGAAAACGTTTTTCAAATGCTGTGAGAAATGACTCCCACCCTCATACCTATAGCTGATGAAACTATCCTCCCGTAATGAAGCAAAAATAGATACTGACAGACAAAGGAAAACCAAAGGTATTTGTCACTAACTGACTTATACTTAGAAAATAGCTACAAGAAGACCTTCTAGCAGAAAACCTATAACAGAATTCTGGAACATTAAGAAGGAGAAAGAACAATGGAAGGAACAGAAATATGCATGCAGAGAAACTAGATCACTCATACATTGCTGGCAGGAAGGGAAAATGGTACAGCTGCACTGGAAAGCAGTTTGACAATTTCTTATAAAACTAAGGGTGCAGTTACCATAGGACCCAGAAATTGCAGTCTTGGGCATTCATCCAAAGAAGTGAAAACTTGTGTGAAAGAGTGAACTGAAGCAAAATTTGAAACTATGAATGAATATTCATATCACCTTTACGCCTAACAGTCAAAAACAGGAAACGCAGAGGTTTTCAACAGATGAACAGAAAAATAAACCCTGGTACATCCACACCACGGAATACTAGTCAGCGATAAAAAAGAAGCAACCACTGATACAACAGTGTGAATGAATCTCCAGGGAATTACACTGAGGGAAGAAGCCTCAAACACCACATGATTCCATGTATATAACAACGCTGAAGGGACGAATAATAGATCTGGAGAAGAGATTCATAGTTATCATGCAACAGGGCAGAGGGTAGGAGTAGGGGGCAAATGTCAATAGGAAGGGGCCGGGTGTGGTTATAAAAGAGCAATATGAGAGATCGTGCTGCTGATGGGACTGTTTCAGGGCTTGCCTGTGGTAGAAGGTACGTAAACCTGCACACATGGTAAAACTGTATAGAACTAAATACGCACACATATTAACGCAAGTGAAACTGGGGACAGCTCCAAAATATCTGTGGATGGTATCATGTCACTATCTTGGTTGTGATAATTTTCTATCATTCTGCAAGTTGATACCATTTTACAGTTGTAAATACCATTGCGGAAAAGTGGGTAAAGACAACACAGGATCCTTCTGTACTATTTATTATAACTGCTATCTTACACTAAACCACTAAACCACTATACCACTATCTTACACTAAACAGACTGATGACTCTACATTCAATATGCTATATGTCAAAGTATCATTTCAAACTCACCAAAACTGGGAGGAATGCAGCGACATAATGAGGAAATATCTTGGCTACTGTTCTTTTCCAATAAAAGTGGGTAAGTTGTTGTCTCAGGGCTCTTTTCTAGGTAGTTTGAGCTTTTAACAACATTTCTAAAAATAAAACACTTTCAACTACTAAAAGATAAGAATTCTCAACCATGAATTCTATCTTGCCTCATTTTTTTTGGCCGCACCACGCGGCATGCAGGATCTTAGTACCCAGAGCAGGGATCGGACCCGTGCCCCCTGCAGGGTTAGCGCGGAATCTTAACCACAGGACCGCCAGAGAAGTCCCTGAACCATGAATTCTATATCGGGCAAAACAATCCTTCAAGAATGAAGCAGTTTGGGGACTTCCCTGGTGGCGCACTGATTAGGAATACGCCTGCCAATGCAGGGGACACGGGTACGAGCCCTGCTCTGGGAAGATGCCACATGCCGCGGAGGAACTAAGCCCGTGCGCCACAACTACTGAGCCTGCGCTCTAGAGCCCGCGAGACACAACTACTGAGCCCTCGTGCCACAACTACTGAAGCCCAGGCACCTAGAGCCCGTGCTCCGCAACAAGAAAAGCCACCGCAAGGAGAAGCCCACGCACCGCAACAGAGACTAACCCCCGCTCGCAGCAACTAGAGAAAGCCCGCACCCAGTAACAAAGACCGAACGCAGCCAAAAATAACTTAATTAATTTTTAAAAAAGGAAAAAAAACGATAATAGGGAATACTACAACCCACTTTGCCCTCACAAATTTGATAACTTAGAAGAAATGGACCAATACTTCCAAAATTACAAATACTACAACTCAACGAAGATGGCATAGGTAGTCTAAAGAGTCCTATAACCGTCAAAGATATCAAATTTGTAATTAAAAAGCTCCCAAAAAGGTATCTACAAGCCCAGATGATTTCACTGGAGATTTTCACCAAACATTTAGAGAATTAACACTAATTTATCATTTACTCCTCCATAAAATACAAGAGGAGGCAATCCTTACTCATTTTATGAGGCTAGTATGCTCTGATACCAAAACCACACAGAGATAACACACAAAAAAGAAAACTACACACCAATATCTACCATGAACTTGGACACATAAATTCTTAATCAAATATTTGCCAACCAAATCAATTATGTATTCAAAGGATTATACACCATGACCAAGAAGGATTTAACCCAGGTATGCAAGGCTCGTCCAACAATGGAAAACCTATCCATATACTCCTTCGTATCAGCAGGCTAACGAACAAGAACCATGTGATCATGGACATAGAAAAATCATTTGCAAAAAACTCTCAGCAAGTTAGGAAGAGAGGGAAACCGCCCCAACTTAATAAAGATCATCCACCGAAACCAAGAGTTCTCATCATGTTAAGTGGTGAACGACTGAATGCTTTCTTCCCAAGATCACAAACAAAGCAAGGATGTCCACTCTCACCACTCTTATTCAACATAATACTGGAGATTCTAGCCACTGCAATAATGCAATAAAAAGGATCAAAAAGCATACACATTGGACAGGAAGCAATATAATGGTCCCCACTTGCAGCTGGCATAATGCAAGAAGGATGGCTATGTAGAAAATCCCAAGGAGTTGCTCAAAAACACTCTTAAAACTAATAAGTGAGTTCATCCAGGTCACAGAATACAAGATCAACATTCTAAAATTAAGCTTAATTCTATATACAGGTGACCCTTGAACAATGTGAGCTTTCGGGGCACCGACTCTCCACGCAGTCAAAATCCACATGTAACTTTATAAATGGTAGTCGTATCTGCAGTTAGCCATCTGTGGATTCAAACAACCTCGGACTCTATAGTACTATAGTATTTACTGAAAAAAATCCACATGTAAGTGGACCCACACAGTTCAAAGCCATGTTGTTCAAGGGTCAACTGCACTAACAATGACCACGTGTAACCCAAATTAAAAACATAATACCATTTACATCTCCAAAAAATAGAATACTTCAGCAAAAACTGATTTTCTTTTAATTTTTATTTTATTTTATAGTATTTTACTTCTTAGTTATTTATTTTTGGTTGCGTTGGGTCTTCGCTGCTACGCGCGGGCTTTCTCTACTTGCGTCAAGCGGACGCTACTCTTCATTGCGGTGCGCAGGCTTCTCATTGCTGTGGCTTCTCTTGTTGCGGAGCACGGGCTCTATGTGCACGGGCTCAGTAGTTGAGAAACACGGGCTTAGTTGCTCCGCGGCATGTGGGGCTGTCCCGGACCAGGGATCGAACCCGCATCCCCTGCACTGGCAGGTGGATTCTTAACCACCGTGCACAAGGGAAGTGCCAAGTACAAACTTACTTTTAAAAGATGTATAGGATCTATATCCTGAAAATAACAAAATGGTGATTTAAAAAATCAAAGAAGACCTCAATACATACAGACAGACATACAAGGCTCATGGAGGAGAAGACTCAATATATGCAAGATGTCAGTTCTACTCAAGTTGATCTGTAGTTTTAACACAATTCCCATCAACATCCCAGCAATTCTGGGGAGAAACATAAACAAGCTTACCCTAAAATTAGGATGGGGGACATTTCCCTGGTGGCGCAGTGGTTAACGCTCCGTGCTCCGATTGCAGGGTGCCCGGATTCACTCCCAGGTCAGGGAACTAGATCCCACATGCATACCGCAACGAAGCGTTTGAGTTCGCATTCCACAACTAAGGAGCCCCCGTGCCGCAACTAAGGAGCACAGCTGCTGCAACTCAGACCCAGTGTAAAAAAATAAATACATATTTAAAAAATAAAAAGATTAAAATTAAATTAGGATGGAAAGGCACAGGACCGACCATATCTAAAATGATTTTGAAAAGAAGAAGGAAAGTAGCAGGAATAATTCTACCTGATCGCAAGGCTTACTGTATAACAACAATAATCACAAGCTTGTGGTTCGTCACAGGGATAGAAACATAGATCCGTGGAACGCAACAGAGATCCCAGAAATACATCTACACAAATATGCCTAATTGGATTTTGATTAAAGTACAAAAGCAATTCAGTGGAGCAAAGATGGTACCGCAGCAACTGGATAGCCATAGGCAAAAACAAAAAAAGAAACTCAACCTACATCTCACACCTTATACAAAATTAACGCAAATGTGAAATGTAAACTAAAAAACTTTTAGAAAACAACAAAGGAGAAAAAATTGGGGATCAAGAACCAAAAGAAGAGTTCATAGACGCGATAGCTAAAGTAAAATCCGTAAAAGGAAAATACAGCGAAAACCTCACAAAAATTAAAACCTCTCTCTCTACAAAACAGAACAAAAAAAATCCTGCAGACAAGATGAAAAGGAAACGTGCAGAAGGGAAGAAAATATTTGCAAACCGCATATCCAACAAAAGACCAGTATCCACAAATATCTAAACAACTCCCAAAACTCAGCAGTAAAAAAAGAAAACAAATTATAAGACGGAACAGATATTTCAGAGAAAAAACACACAGATGGAAAATTAGCACGTGTAAAGATGTTGTACATCACTATCCAAAGGCAAATGCATATGAAACCCACAATGAAATATTATTACACTATACACCTACCAGAAGGGATAAAATTTTAAAAATAGTGAAAACACCAAATGCTGGTGAGGACGCAGAGAAAATGAATCACTTATACATTGCTGGTGGGAATCTAAAACCACTCATTCTGAAAATAGCTTGCCCGTTTCTTATAAAACTAAACAGGCAATTATCATCCTACCCAGCAACTGTGCTCTTGGGCCTTTATCACAGGGAAATGAAAACTGCGTTCAGACGAAAACCTGCACGTGAATGTTCACAGCAACTTTATTCCTAATAGCTAAAGACTGGAAACAACCCAGATGTCCTTCACGAGGTGAACAGATAAACAAATCATGGTTGTGCTCAGCAATAAAAAGGAAGGAACTACTGATACATGCAGCAACTTGGATGAAACTCCAGGGAATTATGCTGAGTGAGAAAAAGGCAATCCTTAAATATTAACGACTATATGACTCCATTAATAGAACATTGTCCTGCAATGACAATATTATAACGAGGAAGAACATATCCGTATTTGGATGGCTTAAAGATGAAGGCAGGGAAGGAATGACAAGAAGGAGGTGGGTGTGGTTATAAAAAGCCAAAAGAGGGTTCCTGGAAGTGATAGAACAGTTCTGTATCATGACTGTAGTGGTGAATACCTGAACCTAAACACGTCATAAAAGTGCGGAGAACTACATGCACACACACAGACACACACACAAATGAATACAAGTAAAGCTGGGGTCATCTGAATAGATCTGTGGATCATATCAATGTCAAAATCCTAGTTGTGATATTTTACCATCTTTTTGCAGAATACTACTATTGGGAAGTATTGGGTAAAGGGTACACAGGATCTATTTTTTCTTGCAACTACATGTGATTCTGAAATATCTCAAAATGAAAAGTTTAATGTTGAAAACGCAGTCACTAAGAATTAATATTAAGAATGCTGATGGATCTAGGTTAGAGTGTATCATAATAGGGATCATTTCAAACTCACCTAAACCACCAGTGTGGAAGGAATTTTCTGAATCAGTACCTTCGTCTCTGTCATTTTCCTTTACCGTTGGATAATTCATTGTCTCACAACCCTTTGCTGTGCCGGATTCTGTTTGAACAACATTTTGGTAAGTAAAACATTTTCAAGTGCTGAAAGACAAGAAATCTCAACAGTAATTTTTATTTCAGGCAAAACTATCCTTCAGGAATGAAGGAAAAATAAACACATCCGCAGACAAAGGAAAACTAAACACAAACTGTTACTGACTGACTTACCCTTAAAAACTGGCTAAAGGAAACTCATCTGACCAAAAGGATATAATGAAGGAAGGAAGCTTGGAGCATGAGGAAGGAAGAAAGAACAAAATCCACAGGGACTTCCTTGGAGGTCCAGTGGTTAAGACTCAGCGCTTCCACTGCAGGGGCACGGATTTCATCCCTGGTCAGGGAACTAACACCCTACATGCTGCGTGGTGCAGCCAAAAGAACTTTTTTAATCATAAGAATAATAAAAAGAAAGAGCAGAAATACACATGCAAAGAAACTAGATCATTCATACACTGCTGGTGGGAATGTAAAATGGTACAGCTGCACTGGAAAACAGTTTGCCAGGATTTTACAAAACTCAACTTACTATTACCATAGGACCCAGCTACCGTGCTCTTGGGTGTCAGCCCAGAGAAATGAAAACTGATGTTCATACAGAAACCTATCCATGGGCATGCATAGTATAGTAGCTTTACTCCAAACAGCCGAAAACGAGAAACAACCCAGCCATCCTTCAACTGGTGAACAGACAGAGAAGCCAGGGTACACTCATACCGTGCAGTAGTACTCAAAAATAAAACAGGACTGATATACACAGCAACCTAGATGAGTCTCCAGGGCATTATGGTGAGTGAAAAAAGGCAATCCCAAAAGGTTACATACTATGTGAGTCTATGTAAAACTCTTGAAATGACAAAATTATAACGAAGGAAAACAGATTAGTAGTTGCTGAGGGCAGGGACAGGCATGGTAGCGGTAGGAGCATGAGAGGACAAAGGTGGGTGTGGGTTTAAAGGGCAAAAGGGAGAATCCTTGTGGTGATGGAAATGTTCTGAATCTTCACTGTGATGGAGGATGTCATGAAATTATGTAAAACTGAATACACATACACACACACACACAAACATAAACACACACATATGCAAAGAAAACTGAAAACATCTCAATAGAAATCTGCGGATTTTTTTCAATGTCCATATCCTGGTTGTGATATTGTACTATACTTTTGCAAGGTGTTATCTTTGGGGGAAACCGGGTAAAGTAGACACACGATCTCTCTGCATTATTTTTTACAATTGCATGCCCAGCTAAAATCTTCTTAAAGTAAACCTTTTCATTTTTAATCAGGAAAAGCTACCACTAGCTCATATTAAGGGTGTTCATAAACCTAGATTAAATCGTGCTACTTGTAATATGTATCATTACAAACTCACCAAAATTGGGAGGGATGAAGAAATATGAAGTATCTTACTACTCTCACCTTCCAAGAAAGCTGGGTATTTCATCTGAGTGTTATCTTCCAGGCTGCTTACTGCTTCCGCCAATATTTCTGGAAGGAAAACGTTTTTCAAATGCTGTGAGAAATGACTCCCACCCTCATACCTATAGCTGATGAAACTATCCTCCCGTAATGAAGCAAAAATAGATACTGACAGACAAAGGAAAACCAAAGGTATTTGTCACTAACTGACTTATACTTAGAAAATAGCTACAAGAAGACCTTCTAGCAGAAAACCTATAACAGAATTCTGGAACATTAAGAAGGAGAAAGAACAATGGAAGGAACAGAAATATGCATGCAGAGAAACTAGATCACTCATACATTGCTGGCAGGAAGGGAAAATGGTACAGCTGCACTGGAAAGCAGTTTGACAATTTCTTATAAAACTAAGGGTGCAGTTACCATAGGACCCAGAAATTGCAGTCTTGGGCATTCATCCAAAGAAGTGAAAACTTGTGTGAAAGAGTGAACTGAAGCAAAATTTGAAACTATGAATGAATATTCATATCACCTTTACGCCTAACAGTCAAAAACAGGAAACGCAGAGGTTTTCAACAGATGAACAGAAAAATAAACCCTGGTACATCCACACCACGGAATACTAGTCAGCGATAAAAAAGAAGCAACCACTGATACAACAGTGTGAATGAATCTCCAGGGAATTACACTGAGGGAAGAAGCCTCAAACACCACATGATTCCATGTATATAACAACGCTGAAGGGACGAATAATAGATCTGGAGAAGAGATTCATAGTTATCATGCAACAGGGCAGAGGGTAGGAGTAGGGGGCAAATGTCAATAGGAAGGGGACGGGTGTGGTTATAAAAGAGCAATATGAGAGATCGTGCTGCTGATGGGACTGTTTCAGGGCTTGCCTGTGGTAGGAGGTACGTAAACCTGCGCATATGATAAAACTGTAGAGAACTAAATACGCACACATATTAATGCAAGTGAAACTGGGGACAGCTCCAAAATATCTGTGGATGGTATCATGTCACTATCTTGGTTGTGATAATTTTCTATCATTCTGCAAGTTGATACCACTTTACAGTTGTAAATACCATTGCGGAAAAGTGGGTAAAGACAACACAGGATCCTTCTGTACTATTTATTATAACTGCTATCTTACACTAAACCACTAAACCACTATACCACTATCTTACACTAAACAGACTGATGACTCTACATTCAATATGCTATATGTCAAAGTATCATTTCAAACTCACCAAAACTGGGAGGAATGCAGCGACATAATGAGGAAATATCTTGGCTACTGTTCTTTTCCAATAAAAGTGGGTAAGTTGTTGTCTCAGGGCTCTTTTCTAGGTAGTTTGAGCTTTTAACAACATTTCTAAAAATAAAACACTTTCAACTACTAAAAGATAAGAATTCTCAACCATGAATTCTATCTTGCCTCATTTTTTTTGGCCGCACCACGCGGCATGCAGGATCTTAGTACCCAGAGCAGGGATCGGACCCGTGCCCCCTGCAGGGTTAGCGCGGAATCTTAACCACAGGACCGCCAGAGAAGTCCCTGAACCATGAATTCTATATCGGGCAAAACAATCCTTCAAGAATGAAGCAGTTTGGGGACTTCCCTGGTGGCGCACTGATTAGGAATACGCCTGCCAATGCAGGGGACACGGGTACGAGCCCTGCTCTGGGAAGATGCCACATGCCGCGGAGGAACTAAGCCCGTGCGCCACAACTACTGAGCCTGCGCTCTAGAGCCCGCGAGACACAACTACTGAGCCCTCGTGCCACAACTACTGAAGCCCAGGCACCTAGAGCCCGTGCTCCGCAACAAGAAAAGCCACCGCAAGGAGAAGCCCACGCACCGCAACAGAGACTAACCCCCGCTCGCAGCAACTAGAGAAAGCCCGCACCCAGTAACAAAGACCGAACGCAGCCAAAAATAACTTAATTAATTTTTAAAAAAGGAAAAAAACGATAATAGGGAATACTACAACCCACTTTGCCCTCACAAATTTGATAACTTAGAAGAAATGGACCAATACTTCCAAAATTACAAATACTACAACTCAACGAAGATGGCATAGGTAGTCTAAAGAGTCCTATAACCGTCAAAGATATCAAATTTGTAATTAAAAAGCTCCCAAAAAGGTATCTACAAGCCCAGATGATTTCACTGGAGATTTTCACCAAACATTTAGAGAATTAACACTAATTTATCATTTACTCCTCCATAAAATACAAGAGGAGGCAATCCTTACTCATTTTATGAGGCTAGTATGCTCTGATACCAAAACCACACAGAGATAACACACAAAAAAGAAAACTACACACCAATATCTACCATGAACTTGGACACATAAATTCTTAATCAAATATTTGCCAACCAAATCAATTATGTATTCAAAGGATTATACACCATGACCAAGAAGGATTTAACCCAGGTATGCAAGGCTCGTCCAACAATGGAAAACCTATCCATATACTCCTTCGTATCAGCAGGCTAACGAACAAGAACCATGTGATCATGGACATAGAAAAATCATTTGCAAAAAACTCTCAGCAAGTTAGGAAGAGAGGGAAACCGCCCCAACTTAATAAAGATCATCCACCGAAACCAAGAGTTCTCATCATGTTAAGTGGTGAACGACTGAATGCTTTCTTCCCAAGATCACAAACAAAGCAAGGATGTCCACTCTCACCACTCTTATTCAACATAATACTGGAGATTCTAGCCACTGCAATAATGCAATAAAAAGGATCAAAAAGCATACACATTGGACAGGAAGCAATATAATGGTCCCCACTTGCAGCTGGCATAATGCAAGAAGGATGGCTATGTAGAAAATCCCAAGGAGTTGCTCAAAAACACTCTTAAAACTAATAAGTGAGTTCATCCAGGTCACAGAATACAAGATCAACATTCTAAAATTAAGCTTAATTCTATATACAGGTGACCCTTGAACAATGTGAGCTTTCGGGGCACCGACTCTCCACGCAGTCAAAATCCACATGTAACTTTATAAATGGTAGTCGTATCTGCAGTTACCCATCTGTGGATTCAACCAACCTCGGACTCTATACTACTATAGTATTTACTGAAAAAAATCCACATGTAAGTGGACCCACACAGTTCAAAGCCATGTTGTTCAAGGGTCAACTGCACTAACAATGACCACGTGTAACCCAAATTAAAAACATAATACCATTTACATCTCCAAAAAATAGAATACTTCAGCAAAAACTGATTTTCTTTTAATTTTTATTTTATTTTATAGTATTTTACTTCTTAGTTATTTATTTTTGGTTGCGTTGGGTCTTCGCTGCTACGCGCGGGCTTTCTCTACTTGCGTCAAGCGGACGCTACTCTTCATTGCGGTGCGCAGGCTTCTCATTGCTGTGGCTTCTCTTGTTGCGGAGCACGGGCTCTATGTGCACGGGCTCAGTAGTTGAGAAACACGGGCTTAGTTGCTCCGCGGCATGTGGGGCCGTCCCGGACCAGGGATCGAACCCGCATCCCCTGCACTGGCAGGTGGATTCTTAACCACCGCGCACAAGGGAAGTGCCAAGTACAAACTTACTTTTAAAAGATGTATAGGATCTATATCCTGAAAATAACAAAATGGTGATTTAAAAAATCAAAGAAGACCTCAATACATACAGACAGACATACAAGGCTCATGGAGGAGAAGACTCAATATATGCAAGATGTCAGTTCTACTCAAGTTGATCTGTAGTTTTAACACAATTCCCATCAACATCCCAGCAATTCTGGGGAGAAACATAAACAAGCTTACCCTAAAATTAGGATGGGGGACATTTCCCTGGTGGCGCAGTGGTTAACGCTCCGTGCTCCGATTGCAGGGTGCCCGGATTCACTCCCAGGTCAGGGAACTAGATCCCACATGCATACCGCAACGAAGCGTTTGAGTTCGCATTCCACAACTAAGGAGCCCCCGTGCCGCAACTAAGGAGCACAGCTGCTGCAACTCAGACCCAGTGTAAAAAAATAAATACATATTTAAAAAATAAAAAGATTAAAATTAAATTAGGATGGAAAGGCACAGGACCGACCATATCTAAAATGATTTTGAAAAGAAGAAGGAAAGTAGCAGGAATAATTCTACCTGATCGCAAGGCTTACTGTATAACAACAATAATCACAAGCTTGTGGTTCGTCACAGGGATAGAAACATAGATCCGTGGAACGCAACAGAGATCCCAGAAATACATCTACACAAATATGCCTAATTGGGTTTTGATTAAAGTACAAAAGCAATTCAGTGGAGCAAAGATGGTACCGCAGCAACTGGATAGCCATAGGCAAAAACAAAAAAAGAAACTCAACCTACATCTCACACCTTATACAAAATTAACGCAAATGTGAAATGTAAACTAAAAAACTTTTAGAAAACAACAAAGGAGAAAAAATTGGGGATCAAGAACCAAAAGAAGAGTTCATAGACGCGATAGCTAAAGTAAAATCCGTAAAAGGAAAATACAGCGAAAACCTCACAAAAATTAAAACCTCTCTCTCTACAAAACAGAACAAAAAAAATCCTGCAGACAAGATGAAAAGGAAACGTGCAGAAGGGAAGAAAATATTTGCAAACCGCATATCCAACAAAAGACCAGTATCCACAAATATCTAAACAACTCCCAAAACTCAGCAGTAAAAAAAGAAAACAAATTATAAGACGGAACAGATATTTCAGAGAAAAAACACACAGATGGAAAATTAGCACGTGTAAAGATGTTGTACATCACTATCCAAAGGCAAATGCATATGAAACCCACAATGAAATATTATTACACTATACACCTACCAGAAGGGATAAAATTTTAAAAATAGTGAAAACACCAAATGCTGGTGAGGACGCAGAGAAAATGAATCACTTATACATTGCTGGTGGGAATCTAAAACCACTCATTCTGAAAATAGCTTGCCCGTTTCTTATAAAACTAAACAGGCAATTATCATCCTACCCAGCAACTGTGCTCTTGGGCCTTTATCACAGGGAAATGAAAACTGCGTTCAGACGAAAACCTGCACGTGAATGTTCACAGCAACTTTATTCCTAATAGCTAAAGACTGGAAACAACCCAGATGTCCTTCACGAGGTGAACAGATAAACAAATCATGGTTGTGCTCAGCAATAAAAAGGAAGGAACTACTGATACATGCAGCAACTTGGATGAAACTCCAGGGAATTATGCTGAGTGAGAAAAAGGCAATCCTTAAATATTAACGACTATATGACTCCATTAATAGAACATTGTCCTGCAATGACAATATTATAACGAGGAAGAACATATCCGTATTTGGATGGCTTAAAGATGAAGGCAGGGAAGGAATGACAAGAAGGAGGTGGGTGTGGTTATAAAAAGCCAAAAGAGGGTGTCTGGAAGTGATAGAACAGTTCTGTATCATGACTGTAGTGGTGAATACCTGAACCTAAACACGTCATAAAAGTGCGGAGAACTACATGCACACACACAGACACACACACAAATGAATACAAGTAAAGCTGGGGTCATCTGAATAGATCTGTGGATCATATCAATGTCAAAATCCTAGTTGTGATATTTTACCATCTTTTTGCAGAATACTACTATTGGGAAGTATTGGGTAAAGGGTACACAGGATCTATTTTTTCTTGCAACTACATGTGATTCTGAAATATCTCAAAATGAAAAGTTTAATGTTGAAAACGCAGTCACTAAGAATTAATATTAAGAATGCTGATGGATCTAGGTTAGAGTGTATCATAATAGGGATCATTTCAAACTCACCTAAACCACCAGTGTGGAAGGAATTTTCTGAATCAGTACCTTCGTCTCTGTCATTTTCCTTTACCGTTCTATAATTCATTGTCTCACAACCCTTTGCTGTGCCGGATTCTGTTTGAACAACATTTTGGTAAGTAAAACATTTTCAAGTGCTGAAAGACAAGAAATCTCAACAGTAATTTTTATTTCAGGCAAAACTATCCTTCAGGAATGAAGGAAAAATAAACACATCCGCAGACAAAGGAAAACTAAACACAAACTGTTACTGACTGACTTACCCTTAAAAACTGGCTAAAGGAAACTCATCTGACCAAAAGGATATAATGAAGGAAGGAAGCTTGGAGCATGAGGAAGGAAGAAAGAACAAAATCCACAGGGACTTCCTTGGAGGTCCAGTGGTTAAGACTCAGCGCTTCCACTGCAGGGGCACGGATTTCATCCCTGGTCAGGGAACTAACACCCTACATGCTGCGTGGTGCAGCCAAAAGAACTTTTTTAATCATAAGAATAATAAAAAGAAAGAGCAGAAATACACATGCAAAGAAACTAGATCATTCATACACTGCTGGTGGGAATGTAAAATGGTACAGCTGCACTGGAAAACAGTTTGCCAGGATTTTACAAAACTCAACTTACTATTACCATAGGACCCAGCTACCGTGCTCTTGGGTGTCAGCCCAGAGAAATGAAAACTGATGTTCATACAGAAACCTATCCATGGGCATGCATAGTATAGTAGCTTTACTCCAAACAGCCGAAAACGAGAAACAACCCAGCCATCCTTCAACTGGTGAACAGACAGAGAAGCCAGGGTACACTCATACCGTGCAGTAGTACTCAAAAATAAAACAGGACTGATATACACAGCAACCTAGATGAGTCTCCAGGGCATTATGGTGAGTGAAAAAAGGCAATCCCAAAAGGTTACATACTATGTGAGTCTATGTAAAACTCTTGAAATGACAAAATTATAACGAAGGAAAACAGATTAGTAGTTGCTGAGGGCAGGGACAGGCATGGTAGCGGTAGGAGCATGAGAGGACAAAGGTGGGTGTGGGTTTAAAGGGCAAAAGGGAGAATCCTTGTGGTGATGGAAATGTTCTGAATCTTCACTGTGATGGAAGATGTCATGAAATTATGTAAAACTGAATACACATACACACACACACACAAACATAAACACACACATATGCAAAGAAAACTGAAAACATCTCAATAGAAATCTGCGGATTTTTTTCAATGTCCATATCCTGGTTGTGATATTGTACTATACTTTTGCAAGGTGTTATCTTTGGGGGAAACCGGGTAAAGTAGACACACGATCTCTCTGCATTATTTTTTACAACTGCATGCCCAGCTAAAATCTTCTTAAAGTAAACCTTTTCATTTTTAATCAGGAAAAGCTACCACTAGCTCATATTAAGGGTGTTCATAAACCTAGATTAAATCGTGCTACTTGTAATATGTATCATTACAAACTCACCAAAACTGGGAGGGATGAAGAAATATGAAGTATCTTACCACTCTCACCTTCCAACAAAGTTGGGTATTTCATCTGAGTGTTATCTTCCAGGCTGCTTACTGCTTCCGCCAATATTTCTGGAAGGAAAACGTTTTTCAAATGCTGTGAGAAATGACTCCCACCCTCATACCTATAGCTGATGAAACTATCCTCCCGTAATGAAGCAAAAATAGATACTGACAGACAAAGGAAAACCAAAGGTATTTGTCACTAACTGACTTATACTTAGAAAATAGCTACAAGAAGACCTTCTAGCAGAAAACCTATAACAGAATTCTGGAGCATTAAGAAGGAGAAAGAACAATGGAAGGAACAGAAATATGCATGCAGAGAAACTAGATCACTCATACATTGCTGGCAGGAAGGGAAAATGGTACAGCTGCACTGGAAAGCAGTTTGACAATTTCTTATAAAACTAAGGGTGCAGTTACCATAGGACCCAGAAATTGCAGTCTTGGGCATTCATCCAAAGAAGTGAAAACTTGTGTGAAAGAGTGAACTGAAGCAAAATTTGAAACTATGAATGAATATTCATATCACCTTTACGCCTAACAGTCAAAAACAGGAAACGCAGAGGTTTTCAACAGATGAACAGAAGAATAAACCCTGGTACATCCACACCACGAAATACTAGTCAGCGATAAAAAAGAAGCAACCACTGATACAACAGTGTGAATGAATCTCCAGGGAATTACACTGAGGGAAGAAGCCTCAAACACCACATGATTCCATGTATATAACAACGCTGAAGGGACGAATAATAGATCTGGAGAAGAGATTCATAGTTATCATGCAACAGGGCAGAGGGTAGGAGTAGGGGGCAAATGTCAATAGGAAGGGGCCGGGTGTGGTTATAAAAGAGCAATATGAGAGATCGTGCTGCTGATGGGACTGTTTCAGGGCTTGCCTGTGGTAGAAGGTACGTAAACCTGCACACATGGTAAAACTGTATAGAACTAAATACGCACACATATTAACGCAAGTGAAACTGGGGACAGCTCCAAAATATCTGTGGATGGTATCATGTCACTATCTTGGTTGTGATAATTTTCTATCATTCTGCAAGTTGATACCATTTTACAGTTGTAAATACCATTGCGGAAAAGTGGGTAAAGACAACACAGGATCCTTCTGTACTATTTATTATAACTGCTATCTTACACTAAACCACTAAACCACTATACCACTATCTTACACTAAACAGACTGATGACTCTACATTCAATATGCTATATGTCAAAGTATCATTTCAAACTCACCAAAACTGGGAGGAATGCAGCGACATAATGAGGAAATATCTTGGCTACTGTTCTTTTCCAATAAAAGTGGATAAGTTGTTGTCTCAGGGCTCTTTTCTTGGTAGTTTGAGCTTTTAACAACATTTCTAAAAATAAAACACTTTCAACTACTAAAAGATAAGAATTCTCAACCATGAATTCTATCTTGCCTCATTTTTTTTGGCCGCACCACGCGGCATGCAGGATCTTAGTACCCAGAGCAGGGATCGGACCCGTGCCCCCTGCAGGGTTAGCACGGAATCTTAACCACAGGACCGCCAGAGAAGTCCCTGAACCATGAATTCTATATCGGGCAAAACAATCCTTCAAGAATGAAGCAGTTTGGGGACTTCCCTGGTGGCGCACTGATTAGGAATACGCCTGCCAATGCAGGGGACACGGGTACGAGCCCTGCTCTGGGAAGATGCCACATGCCGCGGAGGAACTAAGCCCGTGCGCCACAACTACTGAGCCTGCGCTCTAGAGCCCGCGAGACACAACTACTGAGCCCTCGTGCCACAACTACTGAAGCCCAGTCACCTAGAGCCCGTGCTCCGCAACAAGAAAAGCCACCGCAAGGAGAAGCCCACGCACCGCAACAGAGACTAACCCCCGCTCGCAGCAACTAGAGAAAGCCCGCACCCAGTAACAAAGACCGAACGCAGCCAAAAATAATTAATTTTTAAAAAAGGAAAAAAAACGATAATAGGGAATACTACAACCCACTTTGCCCTCACAAATTTGATAACTTAGAAGAAATGGACCAATACTTCCAAAATTACAAATACTACAACTCAACGAAGATGGCATAGGTAGTCTAAAGAGTCCTATGCGGCGGGCCGTTTCCGACCAGCAGAATAACGAGCCGCCACACGCAAGATTCTTCTCGTATCACACTTTATTGGAGCACAGCTTGGTTGAAGAAAGATGGAAGGAAGACCCCGCAATCCTATAGCAGTCTGCTTATATAGGGATTAAGTACATGTGTCACTCTGTGATTGGCTTTCGCCGATGGTGCGACTTGTGAGCCAGCATCGGATAGGTCGCTACTTTAAAACCTCATTAGTATACTTAGCGCAAGCGCAGTGGCCACAGGAAGGATGACTCAGCTTACTTCAGCTTCCTGCTGCGTGGCAGTTAGCTGACCGCGCCCTACATCTCCCCCTTTTTTATTTACTAGAATCACCAAGCAGAATGTAGCCCGTACAAGTGTTCACCTCATGATGTGCTCACTGTTCGAGGGCAGCCTTCCGTTGGCATGTCTGAGACACCTTCCTGCGTGCAATGCCAACAAGGGCTGCAGGGTGCAAAGGCTGACTCAGAATAAGTCTTGATTCCCTATAGAGGTGCAATGGCAACAAGGCCTCTCTGTGCAGGGGCAATCAGGACAATGAATGACTCCCTATAGAGGTGCAATGGCAACAAGGCCTCTCTGTGCAAGGGCAATCATTTCGAATTATTCAGGGCGGAGAGCCAGGCTGCGGGAGAATCTCCTTCCAGAAGTGCCTGAGTGAGCAGGACCCTATCTCGATGTGCCCTGATGCGCACACGACAAACCAACCAGAGACACAGCATAATCCCAAATACACAGCAGACTCCAAAGATTCCTACCCCCACCCACTCCCCAAAGAAGGAAAAGGCAGAAGAGAGCCAAGAGGCAAAATCTCCAAAGGCAACGGGCTCCAGCCCGGCAGCACTCAGTTGCACAATCTGAACAATCCTTTGTGGAATTCCAACTAATACAAAGACTTCGATTAAGAATCATCAGGAACATCCAGCTCAGCATCTTCTCCGAAGTTTTCTTCAACAATTCTCGTCAGTCTTTATGGCACCCAGATCGGATCTTGATCCGACGGTTCACTCCGTGTGTCGAGTTCTGAATCGGTCCTCCATGCAGGGCGCGAAGTTCCCGGGTTTCGGCACCACTTGCGGCGGGCCGTTTCCGACCAGCAGAATAACGAGCCGCCACACGCAAGATTCTTCTCGTATCACACTTTATTGGAGCACAGCTTGGTTGAAGAAAGATGGAAGGAAGACCCCGCAATCCTATAGCAGTCTGCTTATATAGGGATTAAGTACATGTGTCACTCTGTGATTGGCTTTCGCCGATGGTGCGACTTGTGAGCCAGCATCGGATAGGTCGCTACTTTAAAACCTCATTAGTATACTTAGCGCAAGCGCAGTGGCCACAGGAAGGATGACTCAGCTTACTTCAGCTTCCTGCTGCATGGCAGTTAGCTGACCGCGCCCTACAGTCCTATAACCGTCAAAGATATCAAATTTGTAATTAAAAAGCTCCCAAAAAGGTATCTACAAGCCCAGATGATTTCACTGGAGATTTTCACCAAACATTTAGAGAATTAACACTAATTTATCATTTACTCCTCCATAAAATACAAGAGGAGGCAATCCTTACTCATTTTATGAGGCTAGTATGCTCTGATACCAAAACCACACAGAGATAACACACAAAAAAGAAAACTACACACCAATATCTACCATGAACTTGGACACATAAATTCTTAATCAAATATTTGCCAACCAAATCAATTATGTATTCAAAGGATTATACACCATGACCAAGAAGGATTTAACCCAGGTATGCAAGGCTCGTCCAACAATGGAAAACCTATCCATATACTCCTTCGTATCAGCAGGCTAACGAACAAGAACCATGTGATCATGGACATAGAAAAATCATTTGCAAAAAACTCTCAGCAAGTTAGGAAGAGAGGGAAACCGCCCCAACTTAATAAAGATCATCCACCGAAACCAAGAGTTCTCATCATGTTAAGTGGTGAACGACTGAATGCTTTCTTCCCAAGATCACAAACAAAGCAAGGATGTCCACTCTCACCACTCTTATTCAACATAGTACTGGAGATTCTAGCCACTGCAATAATGCAATAAAAAGGATCAAAAAGCATACACATTGGACAGGAAGCAATATAATGGTCCCCACTTGCAGCTGGCATAATGCAAGAAGGATGGCTATGTAGAAAATCCCAAGGAGTTGCTCAAAAACACTCTTAAAACTAATAAGTGAGTTCATCCAGGTCACAGAATACAAGATCAACATTCTAAAATTAAGCTTAATTCTATATACAGGTGACCCTTGAACAATGTGAGCTTTCGGGGCACCGACTCTCCACACAGTCAAAATCCACATGTAACTTTATAAATGGTAGTCGTATCTGCAGTTACCCATCTGTGGATTCAACCAACCTCGGACTCTATACTACTATAGTATTTACTGAAAAAAATCCACATGTAAGTGGACCCACACAGTTCAAAGCCATGTTGTTCAAGGGTCAACTGCACTAACAATGACCACGTGTAACCCAAATTAAAAACATAATACCATTTACATCTCCAAAAAATAGAATACTTCAGCAAAAACTGATTTTCTTTTAATTTTTATTTTATTTTATAGTATTTTACTTCTTAGTTATTTATTTTTGGTTGCGTTGGGTCTTCGCTGCTACGCGCGGGCTTTCTCTACTTGCGTCAAGCGGACGCTACTCTTCATTGCGGTGCGCAGGCTTCTCATTGCTGTGGCTTCTCTTGTTGCGGAGCACGGGCTCTATGTGCACGGGCTCAGTAGTTGAGAAACACGGGCTTAGTTGCTCCGCGGCATGTGGGGCCGTCCCGGACCAGGGATCGAACCCGCATCCCCTGCACTGGCAGGTGGATTCTTAACCACCGCGCACAAGGGAAGTGCCAAGTACAAACTTACTTTTAAAAGATGTATAGGATCTATATCCTGAAAATAACAAAATGGTGATTTAAAAAATCAAAGAAGACCTCAATACATACAGACAGACATACAAGGCTCATGGAGGAGAAGACTCAATATATGCAAGATGTCAGTTCTACTCAAGTTGATCTGTAGTTTTAACACAATTCCCATCAACATCCCAGCAATTCTGGGGAGAAACATAAACAAGCTTACCCTAAAATTAGGATGGGGGACATTTCCCTGGTGGCGCAGTGGTTAACGCTCCATGCTCCGATTGCAGGGTGCCCGGATTCACTCCCAGGTCAGGGAACTAGATCCCACATGCATACCGCAACGAAGCGTTTGAGTTCGCATTCCACAACTAAGGAGCCCCCGTGCCGCAACTAAGGAGCACAGCTGCTGCAACTCAGACCCAGTGCAAAAAAATAAATACATATTTAAAAAATAAAAAGATTAAAATTAAATTAGGATGGAAAGACACAGGACCTACCATAGCTAAAATGATTTTGAAGAGAAGAAGAAAATTAGCAGGAATAATTCTACCTGATCGCAAGGCTTACTGTATAACAACAATAATCACAAGCTTGTGGTTCGTCACAGGGATAGAAACATAGATCCGTGGAACGCAACAGAGATCCCAGAAATACATCTACACAAATATGCCTAATTGGTTTTTGATTAAGGTACAAAAGCAATTCAGTGGAGAAAAGATGGTACCGCAGCAACTGGATAGCCATAGGCAAAAACAAAAAAAGAAACTCAACCTACATCTCACACCTTATACAAAATTAACGCAAATGTGAAATGTAAACTAAAAAACTTTTAGAAAACAACAAAGGAGAAAAAATTGGGGATCAAGAATCAAAAGAAGAGTTTATAGACGCGATAGCTGAAGTAAAATCCGTAAAAGGAAAATACAGCGAAAACCTCACAAAAATTAAAACCTCTCTCTCTACAAAACAGAACAAAAAAATCCTGCAGACAAGATGAAAAGGAAACGTGCAGAAGGGAAGAAAATATTTGCAAACCGCATATCCAACAAAAGACCAGTATCCACAAATATCTAAACAACTCCCAAAACTCAGCAGTAAAAAAAGAAAACAAATTATAAGACAGAACAGATATTTCAGAGAAAAAACACACAGATGGAAAATTAGCACGTGTAAAGATGTTGTACATCACTATCCAAAGGCAAATGCATATTAAACCCACAATGAAATATTATTACACTATACACCTACCAGAAGGGATAAAATTTTAAAAATAGTGAAAACACCAAATGCTGGTGAGGACGCAGAGAAAATGAATCACTTATACATTGCTGGTGGGAATCTAAAACCACTCATTCTGAAAATAGCTTGCCCGTTTCTTATAAAACTAAACAGGCAATTATCATCCTACCCAGCAACTGTGCTCTTGGGCCTTTATCACAGGGAAATGAAAACTGCGTTCAGACGAAAACCTGCACGTGAATGTTCACAGCAACTTTATTCCTAATAGCTAAAGACTGGAAACAACCCAGATGTCCTTCACGAGGTGAACAGATAAACAAATCATGGTTGTGCTCAGCAATAAAAAGGAAGGAACTACTGATACATGCAGCAACTTGGATGAAACTCCAGGGAATTATGCTGAGTGAGAAAAAGGCAATCCTTAAATATTAACTACTATATGACTCCATTAATAGAACATTGTCCTGCAATGACAAAATTATAACGAGGGAGAACACATTCGTATTTGGATGGCTTAAAGATGAAGGCAGGGAAGGAATGCCAAGAAGGAGGTGGGTGTGGTTATAAAAAGCCAAAAGAGGGTGTCTGGAAGTTATAGAACAGTTCTGTATCATGACTGTAGTGGTGAATACCTGAACCTAAACACGTCATAAAAGTGCGGAGAACTACATGCACACACACAGACACACACACAAATGAATACAAGTAAAGCTGGGGTCATCTGAATAGATCTGTGGATCATATCAATGTCAAAATCCTAGTTGTGATATTTTACCATTTTTTTGCAGAATACTACTATTGGGAAGTATTGGGTAAAGGGTACACAGGATCTATTTCTTCTTGCAACTACATGTGATTCTGAAATATCTCAAAATGAAAAGTTTAATGTTGAAAACGCAGTCACTAAGAATTAATATTAAGAATTAATATTAATATTAAGAATGCTGATGGATCTAGGTTAGAGTGTATCATAATAGGGATCATTTCAAACTCACCTAAACCACCAGTGTGGAAGGAATTTTCTGAATCAGTACCTTCGTCTCTGTCATTTTCCTTTACCGTTCTATAATTCATTGTCTCACAACCCTTTGCTGTGCCGGATTCTGTTTGAACAACATTTTGGTAAGTAAAACATTTTCAAGTGCTGAAAGACAAGAAATCTCAACAGTAATTTTTATTTCAGGCAAAACTATCCTTCAGGAATGAAGGAAAAATAAACACATCTGCAGACAAAGGAAAACTAAACACAAACTGTTACTGACTGACTTACCCTTAAAAACTGGCTAAAGGAAACTCATCTGACCAAAAGGATATAATGAAGGAAGGAAGCTTGGAGCATGAGGAAGGAAGAAAGAACAAAATCCACAGGGACTTCCTTGGAGGTCCAGTGGTTAAGACTCAGCGCTTCCACTGCAGGGGCACGGATTTCATCCCTGGTCAGGGAACTAACACCCTACATGCTGCGTGGTGCAGCCAAAAGAACTTTTTTAATCATAAGAATAATAAAAAGAAAGAGCAGAAATACACATGCAAAGAAACTAGATCATTCATACACTGCTGGTGGGAATGTAAAATGGTACAGCTGCACTGGAAAACAGTTTGCCAGGATTTTACAAAACTCAACTTACTATTACCATAGGACCCAGCTACCGTGCTCTTGGGTGTCAGCCCAGAGAAATGAAAACTGATGTTCATACAGAAACCTATCCATGGGCATGCATAGTATAGTAGCTTTACTCCAAACAGCCGAAAACGAGAAACAACCCAGCCATCCTTCAACTGGTGAACAGACAGAGAAGCCAGGGTACACTCATACCGTGCAGTAGTACTCAAAAATAAAACAGGACTGATATACACAGCAACCTAGATGAGTCTCCAGGGCATTACGGTGAGTGAAAAAAGGCAATCCCAAAAGGTTACATACTATGTGAGTCTATGTAAAACTCTTGAAATGACAAAATTATAACGAAGGAAAACAGATTAGTAGTTGCTGAGGGCAGGGACAGGCATGGTAGCGGTAGGAGCATGAGAGGACAAAGGTGGGTGTGGGTTTAAAGGGCAAAAGGGAGAATCCTTGTGGTGATGGAAATGTTCTGAATCTTCACTGTGATGGAAGATGTCATGAAATTATGTAAAACTGAATACACATACACACACACACACAAACATAAACACACACATATGCAAAGAAAACTGAAAACATCTCAATAGAAATCTGCGGATTTTTTTCAATGTCCATATCCTGGTTGTGATATTGTACTATACTTTTGCAAGGTGTTATCTTTGGGGGAAACCGGGTAAAGTAGACACACGATCTCTCTGCATTATTTTTTACAACTGCATGCCCAGCTAAAATCTTCTTAAAGTAAACCTTTTCATTTTTAATCAGGAAAAGCTACCACTAGCTCATATTAAGGGTGTTCATAAACCTAGATTAAATCGTGCTACTTGTAATATGTATCATTACAAACTCACCAAAACTGGGAGGGATGAAGAAATATGAAGTATCTTACCACTCTCACCTTCCAACAAAGTTGGGTATTTCATCTGAGTGTTATCTTCCAGGCTGCTTACTGCTTCCGCCAATATTTCTGGAAGGAAAACGTTTTTCAAATGCTGTGAGAAATGACTCCCACCCTCATACCTATAGCTGATGAAACTATCCTCCCGTAATGAAGCAAAAATAGATACTGACAGACAAAGGAAAACCAAAGGTATTTGTCACTAACTGACTTATACTTAGAAAATAGCTACAAGAAGACCTTCTAGCAGAAAACCTATAACAGAATTCTGGAGCATTAAGAAGGAGAAAGAACAATGGAAGGAACAGAAATATGCATGCAGAGAAACTAGATCACTCATACATTGCTGGCAGGAAGGGAAAATGGTACAGCTGCACTGGAAAGCAGTTTGACAATTTCTTATAAAACTAAGGGTGCAGTTACCATAGGACCCAGAAATTGCAGTCTTGGGCATTCATCCAAAGAAGTGAAAACTTGTGTGAAAGAGTGAACTGAAGCAAAATTTGAAACTATGAATGAATATTCATATCACCTTTACGCCTAACAGTCAAAAACAGGAAACGCAGAGGTTTTCAACAGATGAACAGAAGAATAAACCCTGGTACATCCACACCACGAAATACTAGTCAGCGATAAAAAAGAAGCAACCACTGATACAACAGTGTGAATGAATCTCCAGGGAATTACACTGAGGGAAGAAGCCTCAAACACCACATGATTCCATGTATATAACAACGCTGAAGGGACGAATAATAGATCTGGAGAAGAGATTCATAGTTATCATGCAACAGGGCAGAGGGTAGGAGTAGGGGGCAAATGTCAATAGGAAGGGGCCGGGTGTGGTTATAAAAGAGCAATATGAGAGATCGTGCTGCTGATGGGACTGTTTCAGGGCTTGCCTGTGGTAGAAGGTACGTAAACCTGCACACATGGTAAAACTGTATAGAACTAAATACGCACACATATTAACGCAAGTGAAACTGGGGACAGCTCCAAAATATCTGTGGATGGTATCATGTCACTATCTTGGTTGTGATAATTTTCTATCATTCTGCAAGTTGATACCATTTTACAGTTGTAAATACCATTGCGGAAAAGTGGGTAAAGACAACACAGGATCCTTCTGTACTATTTATTATAACTGCTATCTTACACTAAACCACTAAACCACTATACCACTATCTTACACTAAACAGACTGATGACTCTACATTCAATATGCTATATGTCAAAGTATCATTTCAAACTCACCAAAACTGGGAGGAATGCAGCGACATAATGAGGAAATATCTTGGCTACTGTTCTTTTCCAATAAAAGTGGATAAGTTGTTGTCTCAGGGCTCTTTTCTTGGTAGTTTGAGCTTTTAACAACATTTCTAAAAATAAAACACTTTCAACTACTAAAAGATAAGAATTCTCAACCATGAATTCTATCTTGCCTCATTTTTTTTGGCCGCACCACGCGGCATGCAGGATCTTAGTACCCAGAGCAGGGATCGGACCCGTGCCCCCTGCAGGGTTAGCACGGAATCTTAACCACAGGACCGCCAGAGAAGTCCCTGAACCATGAATTCTATATCGGGCAAAACAATCCTTCAAGAATGAAGCAGTTTGGGGACTTCCCTGGTGGCGCACTGATTAGGAATACGCCTGCCAATGCAGGGGACACGGGTACGAGCCCTGCTCTGGGAAGATGCCACATGCCGCGGAGGAACTAAGCCCGTGCGCCACAACTACTGAGCCTGCGCTCTAGAGCCCGCGAGACACAACTACTGAGCCCTCGTGCCACAACTACTGAAGCCCAGTCACCTAGAGCCCGTGCTCCGCAACAAGAAAAGCCACCGCAAGGAGAAGCCCACGCACCGCAACAGAGACTAACCCCCGCTCGCAGCAACTAGAGAAAGCCCGCACCCAGTAACAAAGACCGAACGCAGCCAAAAATAATTAATTTTTAAAAAAGGAAAAAAACGATAATAGGGAATACTACAACCCACTTTGCCCTCACAAATTTGATAACTTAGAAGAAATGGACCAATACTTCCAAAATTACAAATACTACAACTCAACGAAGATGGCATAGGTAGTCTAAAGAGTCCTATGCGGCGGGCCGTTTCCGACCAGCAGAATAACGAGCCGCCACACGCAAGATTCTTCTCGTATCACACTTTATTGGAGCACAGCTTGGTTGAAGAAAGATGGAAGGAAGACCCCGCAATCCTATAGCAGTCTGCTTATATAGGGATTAAGTACATGTGTCGCTCTGTGATTGGCTTTCGCCGATGGTGCGACTTGTGAGCCAGCATCGGATAGGTCGCTACTTTAAAACCTCATTAGTATACTTAGCGCAAGCGCAGTGGCCACAGGAAGGATGACTCAGCTTACTTCAGCTTCCTGCTGCGTGGCAGTTAGCTGACCGCGCCCTACATCTCCCCCTTTTTTATTTACTAGAATCACCAAGCAGAATGTAGCCCGTACAAGTGTTCACCTCATGATGTGCTCACTGTTCGAGGGCAGCCTTCCGTTGGCATGTCTGAGACACCTTCCTGCGTGCAATGCCAACAAGGGCTGCAGGGTGCAAAGGCTGACTCAGAATAAGTCTTGATTCCCTATAGAGGTGCAATGGCAACAAGGCCTCTCTGTGCAGGGGCAATCAGGACAATGAATGACTCCCTATAGAGGTGCAATGGCAACAAGGCCTCTCTGTGCAAGGGCAATCATTTCGAATTATTCAGGGCGGAGAGCCAGGCTGCGGGAGAATCTCCTTCCAGAAGTGCCTGAGTGAGCAGGACCCTATCTCGATGTGCCCTGATGCGCACACGACAAACCAACCAGAGACACAGCATAATCCCAAATACACAGCAGACTCCAAAGATTCCTACCCCCACCCACTCCCCAAAGAAGGAAAAGGCAGAAGAGAGCCAAGAGGCAAAATCTCCAAAGGCAACGGGCTCCAGCCCGGCAGCACTCAGTTGCACAATCTGAACAATCCTTTGTGGAATTCCAACTAATACAAAGACTTCGATTAAGAATCATCAGGAACATCCAGCTCAGCATCTTCTCCGAAGTTTTCTTCAACAATTCTCGTCAGTCTTTATGGCACCCAGATCGGATCTTGATCCGACGGTTCACTCCGTGTGTCGAGTTCTGAATCGGTCCTCCATGCAGGGCGCGAAGTTCCCGGGTTTCGGCACCACTTGCGGCGGGCCGTTTCCGACCAGCAGAATAACGAGCCGCCACACGCAAGATTCTTCTCGTATCACACTTTATTGGAGCACAGCTTGGTTGAAGAAAGATGGAAGGAAGACCCCGCAATCCTATAGCAGTCTGCTTATATAGGGATTAAGTACATGTGTCGCTCTGTGATTGGCTTTCGCCGATGGTGCAACTTGTGAGCCAGCATCGGATAGGTCGCTACTTTAAAACCTCATTAGTATACTTAGCGCAAGCGCAGTGGCCACAGGAAGGATGACTCAGCTTACTTCAGCTTCCTGCTGCATGGCAGTTAGCTGACCGCGCCCTACAGTCCTATAACCGTCAAAGATATCAAATTTGTAATTAAAAAGCTCCCAAAAAGGTATCTACAAGCCCAGATGATTTCACTGGAGATTTTCACCAAACATTTAGAGAATTAACACTAATTTATCATTTACTCCTCCATAAAATACAAGAGGAGGCAATCCTTACTCATTTTATGAGGCTAGTATGCTCTGATACCAAAACCACACAGAGATAACACACAAAAAAGAAAACTACACACCAATATCTACCATGAACTTGGACACATAAATTCTTAATCAAATATTTGCCAACCAAATCAATTATGTATTCAAAGGATTATACACCATGACCAAGAAGGATTTAACCCAGGTATGCAAGGCTCGTCCAACAATGGAAAACCTATCCATATACTCCTTCGTATCAGCAGGCTAACGAACAAGAACCATGTGATCATGGACATAGAAAAATCATTTGCAAAAAACTCTCAGCAAGTTAGGAAGAGAGGGAAACCGCCCCAACTTAATAAAGATCATCCACCGAAACCAAGAGTTCTCATCATGTTAAGTGGTGAACGACTGAATGCTTTCTTCCCAAGATCACAAACAAAGCAAGGATGTCCACTCTCACCACTCTTATTCAACATAGTACTGGAGATTCTAGCCACTGCAATAATGCAATAAAAAGGATCAAAAAGCATACACATTGGACAGGAAGCAATATAATGGTCCCCACTTGCAGCTGGCATAATGCAAGAAGGATGGCTATGTAGAAAATCCCAAGGAGTTGCTCAAAAACACTCTTAAAACTAATAAGTGAGTTCATCCAGGTCACAGAATACAAGATCAACATTCTAAAATTAAGCTTAATTCTATATACAGGTGACCCTTGAACAATGTGAGCTTTCGGGGCACCGACTCTCCACGCAGTCAAAATCCACATGTAACTTTATAAATGGTAGTCGTATCTGCAGTTACCCATCTGTGGATTCAACCAACCTCGGACTCTATACTACTATAGTATTTACTGAAAAAAATCCACATGTAAGTGGACCCACACAGTTCAAAGCCATGTTGTTCAAGGGTCAACTGCACTAACAATGACCACGTGTAACCCAAATTAAAAACATAATACCATTTACATCTCCAAAAAATAGAATACTTCAGCAAAAACTGATTTTCTTTTAATTTTTATTTTATTTTATAGTATTTTACTTCTTAGTTATTTATTTTTGGTTGCGTTGGGTCTTCGCTGCTACGCGCGGGCTTTCTCTACTTGCGTCAAGCGGACGCTACTCTTCATTGCGGTGCGCAGGCTTCTCATTGCTGTGGCTTCTCTTGTTGCGGAGCACGGGCTCTATGTGCACGGGCTCAGTAGTTGAGAAACACGGGCTTAGTTGCTCCGCGGCATGTGGGGCCGTCCCGGACCAGGGATCGAACCCGCATCCCCTGCACTGGCAGGTGGATTCTTAACCACCGCGCACAAGGGAAGTGCCAAGTACAAACTTACTTTTAAAAGATGTATAGGATCTATATCCTGAAAATAACAAAATGGTGATTTAAAAAATCAAAGAAGACCTCAATACATACAGACAGACATACAAGGCTCATGGAGGAGAAGACTCAATATATGCAAGATGTCAGTTCTACTCAAGTTGATCTGTAGTTTTAACACAATTCCCATCAACATCCCAGCAATTCTGGGGAGAAACATAAACAAGCTTACTCTAAAATTAGGATGGGGGACATTTCCCTGGTGGCGCAGTGGTTAACGCTCCGTGCTCCGATTGCAGGGTGCCCGGATTCACTCCCAGGTCAGGGAACTAGATCCCACATGCATACCGCAACGAAGCGTTTGAGTTCGCATTCCACAACTAAGGAGCCCCCGTGCCGCAACTAAGGAGCACAGCTGCTGCAACTCAGACCCAGTGCAAAAAAATAAATACATATTTAAAAAATAAAAAGATTAAAATTAAATTAGGATGGAAAGACACAGGACCTACCATAGCTAAAATGATTTTGAAGAGAAGAAGAAAATTAGCAGGAATAATTCTACCTGATCGCAAGGCTTACTGTATAACAACAATAATCACAAGCTTGTGGTTCGTCACAGGGATAGAAACATAGATCCGTGGAACGCAACAGAGATCCCAGAAATACATCTACACAAATATGCCTAATTGGTTTTTGATTAAGGTACAAAAGCAATTCAGTGGAGAAAAGATGGTACCGCAGCAACTGGATAGCCATAGGCAAAAACAAAAAAGAAACTCAACCTACATCTCACACCTTATACAAAATTAACGCAAATGTGAAATGTAAACTAAAAAACTTTTAGAAAACAACAAAGGAGAAAAAATTGGGGATCAAGAATCAAAAGAAGAGTTTATAGACGCGATAGCTGAAGTAAAATCCGTAAAAGGAAAATACAGCGAAAACCTCACAAAAATTAAAACCTCTCTCTCTACAAAACAGAACAAAAAAATCCTGCAGACAAGATGAAAAGGAAACGTGCAGAAGGGAAGAAAATATTTGCAAACCGCATATCCAACAAAAGACCAGTATCCACAAATATCTAAACAACTCCCAAAACTCAGCAGTAAAAAAAGAAAACAAATTATAAGACAGAACAGATATTTCAGAGAAAAAACACACAGATGGAAAATTAGCACGTGTAAAGATGTTGTACATCACTATCCAAAGGCAAATGCATATTAAACCCACAATGAAATATTATTACACTATACACCTACCAGAAGGGATAAAATTTTAAAAATAGTGAAAACACCAAATGCTGGTGAGGACGCAGAGAAAATGAATCACTTATACATTGCTGGTGGGAATCTAAAACCACTCATTCTGAAAATAGCTTGCCCGTTTCTTATAAAACTAAACAGGCAATTATCATCCTACCCAGCAACTGTGCTCTTGGGCCTTTATCACAGGGAAATGAAAACTGCGTTCAGACGAAAACCTGCACGTGAATGTTCACAGCAACTTTATTCCTAATAGCTAAAGACTGGAAACAACCCAGATGTCCTTCACGAGGTGAACAGATAAACAAATCATGGTTGTGCTCAGCAATAAAAAGGAAGGAACTACTGATACATGCAGCAACTTGGATGAAACTCCAGGGAATTATGCTGAGTGAGAAAAAGGCAATCCTTAAATATTAACTACTATATGACTCCATTAATAGAACATTGTCCTGCAATGACAAAATTATAACGAGGGAGAACACATTCGTATTTGGATGGCTTAAAGATGAAGGCAGGGAAGGAATGCCAAGAAGGAGGTGGGTGTGGTTATAAAAAGCCAAAAGAGGGTGTCTGGAAGTGATAGAACAGTTCTGTATCATGACTGTAGTGGTGAATACCTGAACCTAAACACGTCATAAAAGTGCGGAGAACTACATGCACACACACAGACACACACACAAATGAATACAAGTAAAGCTGGGGTCATCTGAATAGATCTGTGGATCATATCAATGTCAAAATCCTAGTTGTGATATTTTACCATTTTTTTGCAGAATACTACTATTGGGAAGTATTGGGTAAAGGGTACACAGGATCTATTTCTTCTTGCAACTACATGTGATTCTGAAATATCTCAAAATGAAAAGTTTAATGTTGAAAACGCAGTCACTAAGAATTAATATTAAGAATTAATATTAATATTAAGAATGCTGATGGATCTAGGTTAGAGTGTATCATAATAGGGATCATTTCAAACTCACCTAAACCACCAGTGTGGAAGGAATTTTCTGAATCAGTACCTTCGTCTCTGTCATTTTCCTTTACCGTTCTATAATTCATTGTCTCACAACCCTTTGCTGTGCCGGATTCTGTTTGAACAACATTTTGGTAAGTAAAACATTTTCAAGTGCTGAAAGACAAGAAATCTCAACAGTAATTTTTATTTCAGGCAAAACTATCCTTCAGGAATGAAGGAAAAATAAACACATCTGCAGACAAAGGAAAACTAAACACAAACTGTTACTGACTGACTTACCCTTAAAAACTGGCTAAAGGAAACTCATCTGACCAAAAGGATATAATGAAGGAAGGAAGCTTGGAGCATGAGGAAGGAAGAAAGAACAAAATCCACAGGGACTTCCTTGGAGGTCCAGTGGTTAAGACTCAGCGCTTCCACTGCAGGGGCACGGATTTCATCCCTGGTCAGGGAACTAACACCCTACATGCTGCGTGGTGCAGCCAAAAGAACTTTTTTAATCATAAGAATAATAAAAAGAAAGAGCAGAAATACACATGCAAAGAAACTAGATCATTCATACACTGCTGGTGGGAATGTAAAATGGTACAGCTGCACTGGAAAACAGTTTGCCAGGATTTTACAAAACTCAACTTACTATTACCATAGGACCCAGCTACCGTGCTCTTGGGTGTCAGCCCGGAGAAATGAAAACTGATGTTCATACAGAAACCTATCCATGGGCATGCATAGTATAGTAGCTTTACTCCAAACAGCCGAAAACGAGAAACAACCCAGCCATCCTTCAACTGGTGAACAGACAGAGAAGCCAGGGTACACTCATACCGTGCAGTAGTACTCAAAAATAAAACAGGACTGATATACACAGCAACCTAGATGAGTCTCCAGGGCATTATGGTGAGTGAAAAAAGGCAATCCCAAAAGGTTACATACTATGTGAGTCTATGTAAAACTCTTGAAATGACAAAATTATAACGAAGGAAAACAGATTAGTAGTTGCTGAGGGCAGGGACAGGCATGGTAGCGGTAGGAGCATGAGAGGACAAAGGTGGGTGTGGGTTTAAAGGGCAAAAGGGAGAATCCTTGTGGTGATGGAAATGTTCTGAATCTTCACTGTGATGGAAGATGTCATGAAATTATGTAAAACTGAATACACATACACACACACACACAAACATAAACACACACATATGCAAAGAAAACTGAAAACATCTCAATAGAAATCTGCGGATTTTTTTCAATGTCCATATCCTGGTTGTGATATTGTACTATACTTTTGCAAGGTGTTATCTTTGGGGGAAACCGGGTAAAGTAGACACACGATCTCTCTGCATTATTTTTTACAACTGCATGCACAGCTAAAATCTTCTTAAAGTAAACCTTTTCATTTTTAATCAGGAAAAGCTACCACTAGCTCATATTAAGGGTGTTCATAAACCTAGATTAAATCGTGCTACTTGTAATATGTATCATTACAAACTCACCAAAATTGGGAGGGATGAAGAAATATGAAGTATCTTACCACTCTCACCTTCCAACAAAGTTGGGTATTTCATCTGAGTGTTATCTTCCAGGCTGCTTACTGCTTCCGCCAATATTTCTGGAAGGAAAACGTTTTTCAAATGCTGTGAGAAATGACTCCCACCCTCATACCTATAGCTGATGAAACTATCCTCCCGTAATGAAGCAAAAATAGATACTGACAGACAAAGGAAAACCAAAGGTATTTGTCACTAACTGACTTATACTTAGAAAATAGCTACAAGAAGACCTTCTAGCAGAAAACCTATAACAGAATTCTGGAGCATTAAGAAGGAGAAAGAACAATGGAAGGAACAGAAATATGCATGCAGAGAAACTAGATCACTCATACATTGCTGGCAGGAAGGGAAAATGGTACAGCTGCACTGGAAAGCAGTTTGACAATTTCTTATAAAACTAAGGGTGCAGTTACCATAGGACCCAGAAATTGCAGTCTTGGGCATTCATCCAAAGAAGTGAAAACTTGTGTGAAAGAGTGAACTGAAGCAAAATTTGAAACTATGAATGAATATTCATATCACCTTTACGCCTAACAGTCAAAAACAGGAAACGCAGAAGTTTTCAACAGATGAACAGAAGAATAAACCCTGGTACATCCACACCACGAAATACTAGTCAGCGATAAAAAAGAAGCAACCACTGATACAACAGTGTGAATGAATCTCCAGGGAATTACACTGAGGGAAGAAGCCTCAAACACCACATGATTCCATGTATATAACAACGCTGAAGGGACGAATAATAGATCTGGAGAAGAGATTCATAGTTATCATGCAACAGGGCAGAGGGTAGGAGTAGGGGGCAAATGTCAATAGGAAGGGGCCGGGTGTGGTTATAAAAGAGCAATATGAGAGATCGTGCTGCTGATGGGACTGTTTCAGGGCTTGCCTGTGGTAGAAGGTACGTAAACCTGCACACATGGTAAAACTGTATAGAACTAAATACGCACACATATTAACGCAAGTGAAACTGGGGACAGCTCCAAAATATCTGTGGATGGTATCATGTCACTATCTTGGTTGTGATAATTTTCTATCATTCTGCAAGTTGATACCATTTTACAGTTGTAAATACCATTGCGGAAAAGTGGGTAAAGAGAACACAGGATCCTTCTGTACTATTTATTATAACTGCTATCTTACACTAAACCACTAAACCACTATACCACTATCTTACACTAAACAGACTGATGACTCTACATTCAATATGCTATATGTCAAAGTATCATTTCAAACTCACCAAAACTGGGAGGAATGCAGCGACATAATGAGGAAATATCTTGGCTACTGTTCTTTTCCAATAAAAGTGGATAAGTTGTTGTCTCAGGGCTCTTTTCTAGGTAGTTTGAGCTTTTAACAACATTTCTAAAAATAAAACACTTTCAACTACTAAAAGATAAGAATTCTCAACCATGAATTCTATCTTGCCTCATTTTTTTTGGCCGCACCACGCGGCATGCAGGATCTTAGTACCCAGAGCAGGGATCGGACCCGTGCCCCCTGCAGGGTTAGCGCGGAATCTTAACCACAGGACCGCCAGAGAAGTCCCTGAACCATGAATTCTATATCGGGCAAAACAATCCTTCAAGAATGAAGCAGTTTGGGGACTTCCCTGGTGGCGCACTGATTAGGAATACGCCTGCCAATGCAGGGGACACGGGTACGAGCCCTGCTCTGGGAAGATGCCACATGCCGCGGAGGAACTAAGCCCGTGCGCCACAACTACTGAGCCTGCGCTCTAGAGCCCGCGAGACACAACTACTGAGCCCTCGTGCCACAACTACTGAAGCCCAGGCACCTAGAGCCCATGCTCCGCAACAAGAAAAGCCACCGCAAGAAGAAGCCCACGCACCGCAACAGAGACTAACCCCCGCTCGCAGCAACTAGAGAAAGCCCGCACCCAGTAACAAAGACCGAACGCAGCCAAAAATAACTTAATTAATTTTTAAAAAAGGAAAAAAACGATAATAGGGAATACTACAACCCACTTTGCCCTCACAAATTTGATAACTTAGAAGAAATGGACCAATACTTCCAAAATTACAAATACTACAACTCAACGAAGATGGCATAGGTAGTCTAAACAGTCCTATAACCGTCAAAGATATCAAATTTGCAATTAAAAAGCTCCCAAAAAGGTATCTACAAGCCCAGATGATTTCACTGGAGATTTTCACCAAACATTTAGAGAATTAACACTAATTTATCATTTACTCCTCCATAAAATACAAGAGGAGGCAATCCTTACTCATTTTATGAGGCTAGTATGCTCTGATACCAAAACCACACAGAGATAACACACAAAAAAGAAAACTACACACCAATATCTTCCATGAACTTGGACACATAAATTCTTAATCAAATATTTGCCAACCAAATCAATTATGTATTCAAAGGATTATACACCATAACCAAGAAGGATTTAACCCAGGTATGCAAGGCTGGTCCAACAATGGAAAACCTATCCATATACCTCTTCGTATCAGCAGGCTAACGAACAAGAACCATGTGATCATGGACATAGAAAAATCATTTGCAAAAAACTCTCAGCAAGTTAGGAAGAGAGGGAAACCGCCCCAACTTAATAAAGATCATCCACCGAAACCAAGAGTTCTCATCATGTTAAGTGGTGAACGACTGAATGCTTTCTTCCCAAGATCACAAACAAAGCAAGGATGTCCACTCTCACCACTCTTATTCAACATAATACTGGAGATTCTAGCCACTGCAATAATGCAATAAAAAGGATCAAAAAGCATACACATTGGACAGGAAGCAATATAATGGTCCCCACTTGCAGCTGGCATAATGCAAGAAGGATGGCTATGTAGAAAATCCCAAGGAATTGCTCAAAAACACTCTTAAAACTAATAAGTGAGTTCATCCAGGTCACAGAATACAAGATCAACATTCTAAAATTAAGCTTAACTCTATATACAGGTGACCCTTGAACAATGTGAGCTTTCGGGGCACCGACTCTCCACGCAGTCAAAATCCACATGTAACTTTATAAATGGTAGTCGTATCTGCAGTTACCCATCTGTGGATTCAACCAACCTCGGACTCTATAGTACTATAGTATTTACTGAAAAAAATCCACATGTAAGTGGACCCACACAGTTCAAAGCCATGTTGTTCAAGGGTCAACTGCACTAACAATGACCACGTGTAACCCAAATTAAAAACATAATACCATTTACATCTCCAAAAAATAGAATACTTCAGCAAAAACTGATTTTCTTTTAATTTTTATTTTATTTTATAGTATTTTACTTCTTAGTTATTTATTTTTGGTTGCGTTGGGTCTTCGCTGCTACGCGCGGGCTTTCTCTACTTGCGTCAAGCGGACGCTACTCTTCATTGCGGTGCGCAGGCTTCTCATTGCTGTGGCTTCTCTTGTTGCGGAGCACGGGCTCTATGTGCACGGGCTCAGTAGTTGAGAAACACGGGCTTAGTTGCTCCGCGGCATGTGGGGCCGTCCCGGACCAGGGATCGAACCCGCATCCCCTGCACTGGCAGGTGGATTCTTAACCACCGCGCACAAGGGAAGTGCCAAGTACAAACTTACTTTTAAAAGATGTATAGGATCTATATCCTGAAAATAACAAAATGGTGATTTAAAAAATCAAAGAAGACCTCAATACATACAGACAGACATACAAGGCTCATGGAGGAGAAGACTCAATATATGCAAGATGTCAGTTCTACTCAAGTTGATCTGTAGTTTTAACACAATTCCCATCAACATCCCAGCAATTCTGGGGAGAAACATAAACAAGCTTACTCTAAAATTAGGATGGGGGACATTTCCCTGGTGGCGCAGTGGTTAACGCTCCGTGCTCCGATTGCAGGGTGCCCGGATTCACTCCCAGGTCAGGGAACTAGATCCCACATGCATACCGCAACGAAGCGTTTGAGTTCGCATTCCACAACTGGGGAGCCCCCGTGCCGCAACTAAGGAGCACAGCTGCTGCAACTCAGACCCAGTGTAAAAAAATAAATACATATTTAAAAAATAAAAAGATTAAAATTAAATTAGGATGGAAAGGCACAGGACCGACCATATCTAAAATGATTTTGAAAAGAAGAAGGAAAGTAGCAGGAATAATTCTACCTGATCGCAAGGCTTACTGTATAACAACAATAATCACAAGCTTGTGGTTCGTCACAGGGATAGAAACATAGATCCGTGGAACGCAACAGAGATCCCAGAAATACATCTACACAAATATGCCTAATTGGGTTTTGATTAAAGTACAAAAGCAATTCAGTGGAGCAAAGATGGTACCGCAGCAACTGGATAGCCATAGGCAAAAAAAAAAAAAAGAAACTCAACCTACATCTCACACCTTATACAAAATTAACGCAAATGTGAAATGTAAACTAAAAAACTTTTAGAAAACAACAAAGGAGAAAAAATTGGGGATCAAGAACCAAAAGAAGAGTTCATAGACGCGATAGCTAAAGTAAAATCCGTAAAAGGAAAATACAGCGAAAACCTCACAAAAATTAAAACCTCTCTCTCTACAAAACAGAACAAAAAAAATCCTGCAGACAAGATGAAAAGGAAACGTGCAGAAGGGAAGAAAATATTTGCAAACCGCATATCCAACAAAAGACCAGTATCCACAAATATCTAAACAACTCCCAAAACTCAGCAGTAAAAAAAGAAAACAAATTATAAGACGGAACAGATATTTCAGAGAAAAAACATACAGATGGAAAATTAGCACGTGTAAAGATGTTGTACATCACTATCCAAAGGCAAATGCATATTAAACCCACAATGAAATATTATTACACTATACACCTACCAGAAGGGATAAAATTTTAAAAATAGTGAAAACACCAAATGCTGGTGAGGACGCAGAGAAAATGAATCACTTATACATTGCTGGTGGGAATCTAAAACCACTCATTCTGAAAATAGCTTGCCCGTTTCTTATAAAACTAAACAGGCAATTATCATCCTACCCAGCAACTGTGCTCTTGGGCCTTTATCACAGGGAAATGAAAACTGCGTTCAGACGAAAACCTGCACGTGAATGTTCACAGCAACTTTATTCCTAATAGCTAAAGACTGGAAACAACCCAGATGTCCTTCACGAGGTGAACAGATAAACAAATCATGGTTGTGCTCAGCAATAAAAAGGAAGGAACTACTGATACATGCAGCAACTTGGATGAAACTCCAGGGAATTATGCTGAGTGAGAAAAAGGCAATCCTTAAATATTAACGACTATATGACTCCATTAATAGAACATTGTCCTGCAATGACAATATTATAACGAGGAAGAACATATCCGTATTTGGATGGCTTAAAGATGAAGGCAGGGAAGGAATGCCAAGAAGGAGGTGGGTGTGGTTATAAAAAGCCAAAAGAGGGTGTCTGGAAGTGATAGAACAGTTCTGTATCATGACTGTAGTGGTGAATACCTGAACCTAAACACGTCATAAAAGTGCGGAGAACTACATGCACACACACAGACACACACACAAATGAATACAAGTAAAGCTGGGGTCATCTGAATAGATCTGTGGATCATATCAATGTCAAAATCCTAGTTGTGATATTTTACCATTTTTTTGCAGAATACTACTATTGGGAAGTATTGGGTAAAGGGTACACAGGATCTATTTTTTCTTGCAACTACATGTGATTCTGAAATATCTCAAAATGAAAAGTTTAATGTTGAAAACGCAGTCACTAAGAATTAATATTAAGAATGCTGATGGATCTAGGTTAGAGTGTATCATAATAGGGATCATTTCAAACTCACCTAAACCACCAGTGTGGAAGGAATTTTCTGAATCAGTACCTTCGTCTCTGTCATTTTCCTTTACCGTTGGATAATTCATTGTCTCACAACCCTTTGCTGTGCCGGATTCTGTTTGAACAACATTTTGGTAAGTAAAACATTTTCAAGTGCTGAAAGACAAGAAATCTCAACAGTAATTTTTATTTCAGGCAAAACTATCCTTCAGGAATGAAGGAAAAATAAACACATCCGCAGACAAAGGAAAACTAAACACAAACTGTTACTGACTGACTTACCCTTAAAAACTGGCTAAAGGAAACTCATCTGACCAAAAGGATATAATGAAGGAAGGAAGCTTGGAGCATGAGGAAGGAAGAAAGAACAAAATCCACAGGGACTTCCTTGGAGGTCCAGTGGTTAAGACTCAGCGCTTCCACTGCAGGGGCACGGATTTCATCCCTGGTCAGGGAACTAACACCCTACATGCTGCGTGGTGCAGCCAAAAGAACTTTTTTAATCATAAGAATAATAAAAAGAAAGAGCAGAAATACACATGCAAAGAAACTAGATCATTCATACACTGCTGGTGGGAATGTAAAATGGTACAGCTGCACTGGAAAACAGTTTGCCAGGATTTTACAAAACTCAACTTACTATTACCATAGGACCCAGCTACCGTGCTCTTGGGTGTCAGCCCAGAGAAATGAAAACTGATGTTCATACAGAAACCTATCCATGGGCATGCATAGTATAGTAGCTTTACTCCAAACAGCCGAAAACGAGAAACAACCCAGCCATCCTTCAACTGGTGAACAGACAGAGAAGCCAGGGTACACTCATACCGTGCAGTAGTACTCAAAAATAAAACAGGACTGATATACACAGCAACCTAGATGAGTCTCCAGGGCATTACGGTGAGTGAAAAAAGGCAATCCCAAAAGGTTACATACTATGTGAGTCTATGTAAAACTCTTGAAATGACAAAATTATAACGAAGGAAAACAGATTAGTAGTTGCTGAGGGCAGGGACAGGCATGGTAGCGGTAGGAGCATGAGAGGACAAAGGTGGGTGTGGGTTTAAAGGGCAAAAGGGAGAATCCTTGTGGTGATGGAAATGTTCTGAATCTTCACTGTGATGGAGGATGTCATGAAATTATGTAAAACTGAATACACATACACACACACACACAAACATAAACACACACATATGCAAAGAAAACTGAAAACATCTCAATAGAAATCTGCGGATTTTTTTCAATGTCCATATCCTGGTTGTGATATTGTACTATACTTTTGCAAGGTGTTATCTTTGGGGGAAACCGGGTAAAGTAGACACACGATCTCTCTGCATTATTTTTTACAACTGCATGCCCAGCTAAAATCTTCTTAAAGTAAACCTTTTCATTTTTAATCAGGAAAAGCTACCACTAGCTCATATTAAGGGTGTTCATAAACCTAGATTAAATCGTGCTACTTGTAATATGTATCATTACAAACTCACCAAAACTGGGAGGGATGAAGAAATATGAAGTATCTTACTACTCTCACCTTCCAACAAAGTTGGGTATTTCATCTGAGTGTTATCTTCCAGGCTGCTTACTGCTTCCGCCAATATTTCTGGAAGGAAAACGTTTTTCAAATGCTGTGAGAAATGACTCCCACCCTCATACCTATAGCTGATGAAACTATCCTCCCGTAATGAAGCAAAAATAGATACTGACAGACAAAGGAAAACCAAAGGTATTTGTCACTAACTGACTTATACTTAGAAAATAGCTACAAGAAGACCTTCTAGCAGAAAACCTATAACAGAATTCTGGAGCATTAAGAAGGAGAAAGAACAATGGAAGGAACAGAAATATGCATGCAGAGAAACTAGATCACTCATACATTGCTGGCAGGAAGGGAAAATGGTACAGCTGCACTGGAAAGCAGTTTGACAATTTCTTATAAAACTAAGGGTGCAGTTACCATAGGACCCAGAAATTGCAGTCTTGGGCATTCATCCAAAGAAGTGAAAACTTGTGTGAAAGAGTGAACTGAAGCAAAATTTGAAACTATGAATGAATATTCATATCACCTTTACGCCTAACAGTCAAAAACAGGAAACGCAGAGGTTTTCAACAGATGAACAGAAGAATAAACCCTGGTACATCCACACCACGAAATACTAGTCAGCGATAAAAAAGAAGCAACCACTGATACAACAGTGTGAATGAATCTCCAGGGAATTACACTGAGGGAAGAAGCCTCAAACACCACATGATTCCATGTATATAACAACGCTGAAGGGACGAATAATAGATCTGGAGAAGAGATTCATAGTTATCATGCAACAGGGCAGAGGGTAGGAGTAGGGGGCAAATGTCAATAGGAAGGGGCCGGGTGTGGTTATAAAAGAGCAATATGAGAGATCGTACTGCTGATGGGACTGTTTCAGGGCTTGCCTGTGGTAGAAGGTACGTAAACCTGCACACATGGTAAAACTGTATAGAACTAAATACGCACACATATTAACGCAAGTGAAACTGGGGACAGCTCCAAAATATCTGTGGATGGTATCATGTCACTATCTTGGTTGTGATAATTTTCTATCATTCTGCAAGTTGATACCATTTTACAGTTGTAAATACCATTGCGGAAAAGTGGGTAAAGACAACACAGGATCCTTCTGTACTATTTATTATAACTGCTATCTTACACTAAACCACTAAACCACTATACCACTATCTTACACTAAACAGACTGATGACTCTACATTCAATATGCTATATGTCAAAGTATCATTTCAAACTCACCAAAACTGGGAGGAATGCAGCGACATAATGAGGAAATATCTTGGCTACTGTTCTTTTCCAATAAAAGTGGATAAGTTGTTGTCTCAGGGCTCTTTTCTAGGTAGTTTGAGCTTTTAACAACATTTCTAAAAATAAAACACTTTCAACTACTAAAAGATAAGAATTCTCAACCATGAATTCTATTTTGCCTCATTTTTTTTGGCCACACCACGCGGCATGCAGGATCTTAGTACCCAGAGCAGGGATCGGACCCGTGCCCCCTGCAGGGTTAGCGCAGAATCTTAACCACAGGACCGCCAGAGAGGTCCCTGAACCATGAATTCTATATCGGGCAAAACAATCCTTCAAGAATGAAGCAGTTCTGGGACTTCCCGGGTGGCGCACTGATTAGGAATACGCCTGCCAATGCAGGGGACACGGGTACGAGCCCTGCTCTGGGAAGATGCCACATGCCGCGGAGGAACTAAGCCCGTGCGCCACAACTACTGAGCCTGCGCTCTAGAGCCCGCGAGACACAACTACTGAGCCCTCGTGCCACAACTACTGAAGCCCAGGCACCTAGAGCCCGTGCTCCGCAACAAGAAAAGCCACCGCAAGGAGAAGCCCACGCACCGCAACAGAGACTAACCCCCGCTCGCAGCAACTAGAGAAAGCCCGCACCCAGTAACAAAGACCGAACGCAGCCAAAAATAACTTAATTAATTTTTAAAAAAGGAAAAAAACGATAATAGGGAATACTACAACCCACTTTGCCCTCACAAATTTGATAACTTAGAAGAAATGGACCAATACTTCCAAAATTACAAATACTACAACTCAACGAAGATGGCATAGGTAGTCTAAACAGTCCTATAACCGTCAAAGATATCAAATTTGCAATTAAAAAGCTCCCAAAAAGGTATCTACAAGCCCAGATGATTTCACTGGAGATTTTCACCAAACATTTAGAGAATTAACACTAATTTATCATTTACTCCTCCATAAAATACAAGAGGAGGCAATCCTTACTCATTTTATGAGGCTAGTATGCTCTGATACCAAAACCACACAGAGATAACACACAAAAAAGAAAACTACACACCAATATCTTTCATGAACTTGGACACATAAATTCTTAATCAAATATTTGCCAACCAAATCAATTATGTATTCAAAGGATTATACACCATGACCAAGTATGATTTAACCCAGGTATGCAAGGCTGGTCCAACAATGGAAAACCTATCAATATACTCCATCATATCAGCAGGCTAACGAACAAGAACCATGTGATCATGGACGTAGAAAAAACATTTCCAAAACACTCTCAGCAAGTTAGGAAGAGAGGGAAACCGCCCCAACTTAATAATGATCATCCACCGAAACCAAGAGTTCTCATCATGTTAAGTGGTGAACGACTGAATGCTTTCTTCCCAAGATCACAAACAAAGCAAGGATGTCCACTCTCACCACTCTTATTCAACATAATACTGGAGATTCTAGCCACTGCAATAATGCAATAAAAAGGATCAAAAAGCATACACATTTGGACAGGAAGCAATATAACGGTCCCCACTTGCAGCTGGCATAATGCAAGAAGGATGGCTATGTAGAAAATCCCAAGGAATTGCTCAAAAACACTCTTAAAACTAATAAGTGAGTTCATCCAGGTCACAGAATACAAGATCAACATTCTAAAATTAAGCTTAATTCTATATACAGGTGACCCTTGAACAATGTGAGCTTTCGGGGCACCGACTCTCCACGCAGTCAAAATCCACATGTAACTTTATAAATGGTAGTCGTATCTGCAGTTACCCATCTGTGGATTCAACCAACCTCGGACTCTATACTACTATAGTATTTACTGAAAAAAATCCACATGTAAGTGGACCCACACAGTTCAAAGCCATGTTGTTCAAGGGTCAACTGTACTAACAATGACCACGTGTAACCCAAATTAAAAACATAATACCATTTACATCTCCAAAAAATAGAATACTTCAGCAAAAACTGATTTTCTTTTAATTTTTATTTTACTTTATATTATTTTACTCCTTATTTAGTTATGTTTCTTTGTGTTGGGTCTTCGCTGCTACGCGCGGGCTTTCTCTACTTGCGTCACACAGACGCTACTCTTCGTTGTGGTGCATGGGTTTCTCATTGCTGTGGCTTCTCTTGTTGCAGAGCATGGGCTAAGTAGTTGAGGCACACGGGCTTAGTTGCTCCACGGCATGTGGGATCTTCCCGAAGCAGGGATCGAACCCACATCCCCTGCATTGCCAGGTGGATTCTTAACCACCGCGCCTCCAGGGAAGTACCAAGCACAAACTTATTTTTAAAAGATGTATAGGATCTATATCCTGAAAATAACAAACTGATGATTTAAAAAATCAAAGAAGACCTCAATACATACAGCAGATATACAATGCTCATGGAGAAGAAGATTCAATATACGCAAGATGTCAGTTCTTCTCAAGGTGACCTGTGGTTTTAACACAATTCCCATCAAAATCCCAGCAATTCCGGGGGGAAACATAAACAAACTTATTCTAAAATTAGGATGGGGGACACTTCCCAGGCGGCGCAGTGGTTAAGGCTCCGCGCTCTCAATGCAGGGGGCCCGGGTTCAATCCCTGGTCAGGGAACTAAATCCCACATACGTGCCGCAACTAAGCGTTTGAGTACGCATGCCACAACTAAGGAGCCCGCGTGCCGCAACTGAGGAGCAAAACTGCCGCACCTCAGACCCAGTGCAACCAATACATATTTAAAAAATAAGTAAATAAAAAATACAATTAGGATGGAAAGGCACAGGACCTACCATATTTAAACTGATTTTGAAAAAGCAGAAAAGTATGAGGAATCATTCTACCTGATGGTAAGGCTTACTGCATAACAACAATAATCACAACGTTGAGGTTTGGCAGGGGGGTAGAAACATAGATCCGTGGAACAAAATAGAGATCCCAGAAATAGATCTACACAAATATGCCTAATTGGCTTTTGATTAAGGTACAAAAGCAATTCAATGGAGCAAACATGGTACTGCGGCAACTGGATACCATAGGCAAAAAAAACAAAAGAACCTCAACCTACATCTCACACCTTTTACAAAATTAACGCACATATGAAATGTTAACTGTAAAACCTTTAGAAAAAAACAAAGGAAAAAAAATTTGGGATCAAGAACTAAACAAAGAGTTCATAGACGCGATAACTAAAGTAAAATCCATAAAAGGAAAATACAGCGGGAACCTCACAAAAACTAACAACTTTCTCTCTGCAAAACAAAACAAAACAAAACAAAACAAACCAGTAGACAGGATGAAAAGGAAACCTGCAGAAAGGAAGAACATATTTGCAAACCACATATCCAACAAAAGACCAGTATCCACAAATATCTAAACAACTCCCAAAACTCAGCATTAAAAAGAAAGAAAACAAATTATAGGACAAAAGAGATACTTCAGAGAAAGAACATATACATGGAAAAATTATCACATGTAAAATGTTGTATATCACTATCCAAAGGCAAATAACATATTAAACCCACAATGAAATATTATTACACTATACACCTACCAGAAAGGGTAAAATTTTAAAAATAGTGAAAACACCAAATGCTGGTGAGGATGCAGAGAAAATGAATCACTTATACATTGCAGGTGGGAATATAAAATCACTCATTCTGAAAACAGCTTGCCCGTTTCTTATAAAACTAAACAGGCAATAATCATACTATCCAGCAACTGTGCTCTTGTGCCTTTATCACAGGGAAATGAAAACTGCGTTCAGACAGAAACCTACACATTAATGTTCACAGAAACTTTACTCCTCATAGCTAAAGACTGGAAACAACCCAGATGTCCTTCACGAGGTGAACAGATAAACAAATCATGGTTGTGCTCAGCAATAAAAAGGAAGGAACTACTGATACATGCAGCAACTTGCATGAATCTCCAGGGAATTATGCTGAGTGAGAAAAAGGCAATCCTTAAATATTAACGACTATATGACTCCATTAATAGAACATTGTCCTGCAATGACAAAATTATAACGACGGAGAACACATTCGTATTTGGATGGCTTAAAGATGAAGGCAGGGAAGGAATGACAAGAAGGAGGTGGGTGTGGTTATAAAAAGCCAAAGGAGGGATCCTGGAAGTGATAGAACAGTTCTGTATCATGACTGTAGTGGTGAATACCTGAACCTAAACACGTCATAAAAGTGCGCAGAACTATATACACACACACAGACACACACACAACTGAATACAACTAAAGCTGGGGTCATCTGAATAGATCTGTGGATCATATCAATGTCAAAATCCTAGTTGAGATATTTTACTATGTTTTTGCAGAATACTACTATTGGGAAGTATTGGGTAAACGGTACACAGGATCTGCCTATTTTTTCTTGCAACTACATGCGATTCTGAAATACCTCAAAATGAAAGGTTTAATGTTGAAAACGCAGTCACTAAGAATTAACGTTAAGAATGCTGATGGATAGGTTAGAGTGTATCGTAATAGGGATCATTTCAAACTCACCAAAAGAAGCAGTGAGGAAGGAATTTTCTGAATCAGTATCTTCGTCACTGTCACTTTCCTGTACCATTGGATAATTCATTATCTCACAACGCATTTCTGAGCCGGATTCTGTTTGAACAACATTTTGGTAAGTAAAACATTTTCAAGTGCTGAAAGACAAGAAATCTCAACAGTAATTTTTATTTCAGGCAAAACTATCCTTCAGGAATGAAGGAAAAATAAACACATCCGCAGACAAAGGAAAACTAAACACAAACTGTTACTGACTGACTTACCCATAAAAACTGGCTAAAGGAAACTCATCTGACCAAAAGGATATAATGAAGGAAGGAAGCTTGGAGCATGAGGAAGGAAGAAAGAACAAAATCCACAGGGACTTCCTTGGAGGTCCAGTGGTTAAGGCTCAGCGCTTCCACTGCAGGGGCACGGATTTCATCCCTGGTCAGGGAACTAACACCCTACATGCTGCGTGGTGCAGCCAAAAGAACTTTTTTAATCATAAGAACAATAAAAAGAAAGTGCAGAAATACACATGCAAAGAAACTAGATCATTCATACATTGCTGGTGGGAATGTAAAATGGTACAGCTACACTGGAGAACAGTTTGCCAGGATTTTACAAAACTCAACTTACTATTACCATAGGACCCAGCTACTGTGCTCTTGGGTGTCAGCCCAGAGGAATGAAAACAGATGTTCATACAGAAACCTATCCATGGGCATGCACAGTATAGTAGCTTTACTCCAAACAGCCGAAAACGAGAAACAACCCAGCCATCCTTCAACTGGTGAACAGACAGACAAGCCATGGTACATACACCCTTATCGTGCAGTAGTACTCAAAAATAAAAAAGGACTGATATACACAGCAACCTAGAGGAGTCTCCAGGGCATTACGGTGAGTGAAAAAGGCAATCCCAAAAGGTTACATACTATGTGAGTCTATGTAAAACTGTTGAATTTACAAAATTATAACGAAGGAAAACAGATTAGCAGTTGCTGAGGCCAGGGACAGGCATGGTAGTGGTAGGAGCATGAGAGGACAAAGGTGGGTGTGGGTTTCAAGGGCAAAAGGGAGAATCCTTGTGGTGATGGTAATATTCTGAATCTTCACTGTGATGGAAGATGTCGTGAAATTATATAAAACTGAATACACACACACACACGAACATACACATATATACAAATAAAACTGAAGACATCTCGATAAAAATCTGCGGATTTTATCAATGTCTATATCCTGGTTGTGATATTGTACTATAGTTTTGCAAGGTGTTATCTTTGGAGGAAACCAGGTAAAATATACACACGATCTCTCTGCATTATTTTTTACAACTGCATGCCCAGCTAAAATCTTCTTAAAGTAAACCTTTTCATTTTTAATCAGGAAAAGCTACCACTAGCTCATATTAAGGGTGTTCGTAAACCTAGATTAAATCGTGCTACTTGTAATATGTATCATTACAAACTCACCAAAATTGGGAGGGATGAAGAAATATGAAGTATCTTACCACTCTCACCTTCCAAGAAAGCTGGGTATTTCATCTGAGTGTTATCTTCCAGGCTGCTTACTGCTTCCGCCAATATTTCTGGAAGGAAAACGTTTTTCAAATGCTGTGAGAAATGACTCCCACCCTCATACCTATAGCTGATGAAACTATCCTCCCGTAATGAAGCAAAAATAGATATTGACAAACAAAGGAAAACCAAAAGTATTTGTCACTAACTGACTTATACTTAGAAAATACGTACAAGAAAACCTTCTAGCAGAAAACCTATAATAGAATTCTGGAGCATTAAGAAGCAGAAAGAACAATGGAAGGAACAGAAATATGCATGCAGAGAAACTAGATCACTCATACATTGCTGGCAGGAAGGGAAAATGGTACAGCTGCACTGGAAAGCAGTTTGACAATTTCTTATAAAACTAAGGGTGCAGTTACCATAGGACCCAGAAATTGCAGTCTCGGGCATTCATCCAAAGAATTGAAAACTTGTGTCAAAGAGTGAACTGAAGCAAAATTTGAAACTATGAATGAATATTCATATCACCTTTACGCCTAACAGTCAAAAACAGGAAACGCAGAGGTTTTCAACAGATGAACAGAAAAATACACCCTGGTACATCCACACCACGGAATACTAGTCAGCGATAAAAAAGAAGCAACCACTGATACAACAGTGTGAATGAATCTCCAGGGAATTACACTGAGGGAAGAAGCCTCAAACACCACATGATTCCATGTATATAACAACGCTGAAGGGACGAATAATAGATCTGGAGAAGAGATTCATAGTTATCATGCAACAGGGCAGAGGGTAGGAGTAGGGGGCAAATGTCAATAGGAAGGGGACGGGTGTGGTTATAAAAGAGCAATATGAGAGATCGTGCTGCTGATGGGACTGTTTCAGGGCTTGCCTGTGGTAGAAGGTACGTGAACCTGCGCATATGATAAAACTGTATAGAACTAAATACACACACATATTAATGCAAGTGAAACTGGGGACAGCTCCAAAATATCTGTGGATGGTATCATGTCACTATCTTGGTTGTGATAATTTTCTATCATTCTGCAAGTTGATACCATTTTACAGTTGTAAATACCATTGGGGAAAAGTGGGTAAAGAGAACACAGGATCCTTATGTACTATTTATTATAACTGCATGTGCAGCTAAACTTTTCTGAAAATAAAAACTTTAATTAGCAAGAGCTACCACCATCTTACACTAAACAGACTGATGACTCTACATTCACTATGCTATATGTCAAAGTATCATTTCAAACTCACCCAAACTGGGAGGAATGCAGTGACATAATGAGGAAATATCTTGGCTACTGTTGTTTTCCAATTAAAGTGGATAATTTGCTGTCTCAGGGCTCTTTTCTAGGTAGTTTGAGCTTTTAACAACATTTCTAAAAACAAAACACTTTCAACTACTAAAAGATAAGAATTCTCAACCATGAATTCTATTTTGTCTTATTTATTTTGGCCGCACCACGTGGCATGCAGGATCTTAGTACCCAGAGCAGGGAACGGACCCGTGCTCCCTGCAGCGTTAGCGCGGAATCTTAACCACAGGACCTCCAGAGAAGTCGCTGAAACATGTATTCTATATCGGGCAAAACAATCCTTCAAGAATGAAGCAGATTTGGGACTTCACTGGTGGCGCACTGATTAGGAATCCGCCTGCCAATGCAGGGGACACGGGTATGAACCCTGCACTGGGAAGATGCCACATAGCGAGAAGCAAGTAAGCCCGTGCTCCACAGGTACTGACCCTGCGCTCTAGAGCCCGCAATACACAACTACTAAGCCCTCGGGCAACAACTACTGAAGCCCGGGCACCTAGAGCCCATGCTCCGCAACAAGAAAAGCCACCGCAAGGAGAAGCCCACGCACCGCAACAGAGAGTAACCCCCGCTCGCCCCAACTAGAGAAAGCCTGCACCCAGTAACAAAGACCGAATGCAGCCAAATATAAATTAATCAATTTTAGAAAAAGGAAAAAAGGATAATAGGGAATACTACAACCCACTTTGCCTTCATAAGTTTGAAAACTTCGAACAAATGGAAAATACTTCCAACATTACAAATACTAAAACTCAACGAAGATGGCATAGATAATCTAAATAGTCCGATAACCATCAAAGATATTAAATTTGCAATTAGAAAGCTCCCAAAAAGATATCTACAAACCCACATGATTTCACTGGAGATTTTTACCAAACATTTAAAGAATTAACACTAATTTATCATTTACTCCTCCATAAAATACAAGAGGAGGAAATCCTTGCTCATTTTATGAGGCTAGTATGCTCTGATACCAAAACCACACAGAGATAACACACAGAAAAGAAAACTACACACCAATATCTTCCATGAACTTGGACACATAAATTCTTAATCAAATATTTGCAAACCAAATCAATTATGTATTCAAAGGATTATACACCATGACCAAGTACGATTTAACCCAGGTATGCAAGGCTCGTCCAACAATGGAAAACCTATCCATATACTCCTTCGTATCAGCAGGCTAACGAACAAGAACCATGTGATCATGGACATAGAAAAATCATTTGCAAAAAACTCTCAGCAAGTTAGGAAGAGAGGGAAACCGCCCCAACTTAATAATGATCATCCACCGAAACCAAGAGTTCTCATCATGTTAAGTGGTGAACGACTGAATGCTTTCTTCCCAAGATCACAAACAAAGCAAGGATGTCCACTCTCACCACTCTTATTCAACATAATACTGGAGTTTCTAGCCACTGCAATAATGCAATAAAAAGGATCAAAAAGCATACACATTGGACAGGAAGCAATATAATGGTCCCCACTTGCAGCTGGCATAATGCAAGAAGGATGGCTATGTAGAAAATCCCAAGGAATTGCTCAAAAACACTCTTAAAACTAATAAGTGAGTTCATCCAGGTCACAGAATACAAGATCAACATTCTAAAATTAAGCTTAACTCTATATACAGTTGACCCTTGAACAATGTGAGCTTTAGGGGCACCAACTCTCTACGCAGTCAAAATCCACATGTAACTTTATAAATGGTAGTCGTATCTGTGGATTCAACCAACCTCGGACTCTATAGTATTATAGTATTTACTGAAAAATATCCACATGTAAGTGGACCCACACAGTTCAAAGCCATGTTGTTCAAGGGTCAACTGCACTAACAATGACCACGTGTAACCCAAATTAAAAACATAATACCATTTACATCTCCAAAAAATAGAATACTTCAGCAAAAACTGATTTTCTTTTAATTTTTATTTTACTTTATACTATTTTACTCCTTATTTAGTTATTTTTCGTTGCGTTGGGTCTTCGCTGCTACGCGCAGGCTTCCTCTACTTGTGTCACGTGGACGCTACTCTTCGTTGCGGTGCATGGGCTTCTCATTGCTGTGGCTTCTCTTGTTGCAGAGCACGGGCTCTAGGTGCACGGGCTAAGTAGTTGAGGCACACGGCCTTAGTTGCTCCACGGCATGTGGGATATTCCCGGACCAGGGATCGAACCCACATCCCTGGCATTGCCAGGTGGATTCTTAACCACCGTGCCTCCAGGGAAGCACCAAGCACAAACTTACTTTTAAAAGATGTATAGGATCTATATCCTGAAAATAACAAAATGATGATTTAAAAAATCAAAGAAGACCTCAATACAGACATACAATGCTCACGGAGGAGAAGATTCAATATACGCAAGATGTCAGTGCTTCTCAAGCTGACCTGCGGTTTTAACACAATTCCCATCAAAATCCCAGCAATTCTGGGGGGAAACATAAACAAGCTTATTCTAAAATTAGGATGGGGGACACTTCCCAGGTGGTGCAGCGGTTAAGGCTCCGCGCTCTCAGTGCAGGGGGCCCGGGTTCAATCCCTGGTCAGGGAACTAAATCCCACATACGTGCCGCAACTAAGCGTTTGAGTTCGCATGCCACAACTAAGGAGCCCGCGTGCCGAAACTAAGGAGCACAGCTGCCGCAACTCAGACCCAGTGCAACCAAATAAATACATATTTAAAAAATAAGTAAATAAAAATAAAAAATACAATTAGGATGGAAAGGCACAGGAACTACCATATTTAGACTGATTTTGAAAAAGCAGAAAAGTATGAGGAATCATTCTACATGATGGCAAGGCTTACTGCATAACAAAAATAATCACAATGTTGTGGTTTCGCAGGGGGGTAGAAACATAGATCCATGGAACAAAATAGAGATCCCAGAAATAGATCTACACAAATATGCCTAATTGGCTTTTGATTAAGGTACAAAAGCAATTCAATGGAGCAAACATGGTACTGCGGCAACTGGATACCATAGGCAAAAAAACAAAAGAACCTCAACCTACATCTCACACCTTTTACAAAATTAACGCACATATGAAATGTTAACTGTAAAACCTTTAGAAAAAAACAAAGGAGAAAAAAATTTGGGATCAAGAACTAAACAAAGAGTTCATAGACGCGATAGCTAAAGTAAAATCCATAAAAGGAAAATACAGCGGGAACCTCACAAAAACTAAAAACTTTCTCTCTGCAAAACAAAACAAAACAAAACAAAACAAACCAGTAGACAGGATGAAAAGGAAACCTGCAGAAAGGAAGAACATATTTGCAAACCACATATCCAACAAAAGACCAGTATCCACAAATATCTAAACAACTCCCAAAACTCAGCATTAAAAAGAAAGAAAACAAATTATAGGACAAAAGAGATACTTCAGAGAAAGAACATATACATGGAAAAATTATCACATGTAAAATGTTGTATATCACTATCCAAAGGCAAATAACATATTAAACCCACAATGAAATATTATTACACTATACACCTACCAGAAAGGGTAAAATTTTAAAAATAGTGAAAACACCAAATGCTGGTGAGGATGCAGAGAAAATGAATCACTTATACATTGCAGGTGGGAATATAAAATCACTCATTCTGAAAACAGCTTGCCCGTTTCTTATAAAACTAAACAGGCAATAATCATACTACCCAGCAACTGTGCTCTTGCGCCTTTATCAAAGGGAAATGAAAACTGCATTCAGACAGAAACCTACACATTAATGTTCACAGAAACTTTACTCCTCATAGCTAAAGACTGGAAACAACCCGGATGTCCTTCACGAGGTGAACAGATAAACAAATCATGGTTGTGCTCAGCAATAAAAAGGAAGGAACTACTGATACATGCAGCAACTTGCATGAATCTCCAGGGAATTATGCTGAGTGAGAAAAAGGCAATCCTTAAATATTAACGACTATATGACTCCATTAATAGAACATTGTCCTGCAATGACAAAATTATAACGAGGAAGAACATATTCGTATTTGGATGGCTTAAAGATGAAGGCAGGGAAGGAATGACAAGAAGGAGGTGGGTGTGGTTATAAAAAGCCAAAGGAGGAAACCCGGAAGTGATAGAACAGTTCTGTATCATGACTGTAGTGGTGAATACCTGAACCTAAACACGTCATAAAAGTGTGGGAACTACATGCACACACACAGACACACACACAAATGAATACAAGTAAAGCTGGGGTCATCTGAATAGATCTGTGGATCATATCAATGTCAAAATCCCAGTTGAGATATTTTACTATCTTTTTGCAGAATACTACTATTGGGAAGTATTGGGTAAACGGTACACAGGATCTGCCTATTTTTTCTTGCAACTACATGTGATTCTGAAATATCTCAAAATGAAAAGTTTAATGTTGAAAACGCAGTCACTAAGAATTAACATTAAGAATGCTGATGGATCTAGGTTAGAGTGTATCATAATAGGGATCATTTCAAACTCACCAAAAGAAGCAGTGAGGAAGGAATTTTCTGAATCAGTATCTTCATCACTGTCACTTTCCTGTACCATTGGATAATTCATTATCTCACAACGCATTTCTGGGCCGGATTCTGTTTGAACAACATTTTGGTAAGTAAAACATTTTCAAGTGCTGAAAGACAAGAAATCTCAACAGTAATTTTTATTTCAGGCAAAACTATCCTTCAGGAATGAAGGAAAAATAAACACATCCGCAGACAAAGGAAAACTAAACACAAACTGTTACTGACTGACTTACCCATAAAAACTGGCTAAAGGAAACTCATCTGACCAAAAGGATATAATGAAGGAAGGAAGCTTGGAGCATGAGGAAGGAAGAAAGAACAAAATCCACAGGGACTTCCTTGGAGGTCCAGTGGTTAAGACTCAGCGCTTCCACTGCAGGGGCACGGATTTCATCCCTGGTCAGGGAACTAACACCCTACATGCTGCGTGGTGCAGCCAAAAGAACTTTTTTAATCATAAGAATAATAAAAAGAAAGAGCAGAAATACACATGCAAAGAAACTAGATCATTCATACACTGCTGGTGGGAATGTAAAATGGTACAGCTGCACTGGAGAACAGTTTGCCAGGATTTTACAAAACTCAACTTACTATTACCATAGGACCCAGCTACTGTGCTCTTGGGTGTTAGCCCAGAGGAATGAAAACAGATGTTCATACAGAAACCTACCCATGGGCATGCACAGTATAGTAGCTTTACTCCAAACAGCCGAAAACGAGAAACAACCCAGCCATCCTTCAACTGGTGAACAGACAGAGAAGCCAGGGTACACTCATACCGTGCAGTAGTACTCAAAAATAAAACAGGACTGATATACACAGCAACCTAGATAAGCCTCCAGGGCATTACGGTGAGTGAAAAAAGGCAATCCCAAAAGGTTACATACTATGTGAGTCTATGTAAAACTCTTGAAATGACAAAATTATAACGAAGGAAAACAGATTAGTAGTTGCTGAGGGCAGGGACAGGCATGGTAGCGGTAGGAGCATGAGAGGACAAAGGTGGGTGTGGGTTTAAAGGGCAAAAGGGAGAATCCTTGTGGTGATGGAAATGTTCTGAATCTTCACTGTGATGGAGGATGTCATGAAATTATGTAAAACTGAATACACATACACACACACACACAAACATAAACACACACATATGCAAAGAAAACTGAAAACATCTCAATAGAAATCTGCGGATTTTTTTCAATGTCCATATCCTGGTTGTGATATTGTACTATACTTTTGCAAGGTGTTATCTTTGGGGGAAACCGGGTAAAGTAGACACACGATCTCTCTGCATTATTTTTTACAACTGCATGCCCAGCTAAAATCTTCTTAAAGTAAACCTTTTCATTTTTAATCAGGAAAAGCTACCACTAGCTCATATTAAGGGTGTTCATAAACCTAGATTAAATCGTGCTACTTGTAATATGTATCATTACAAACTCACCAAAACTGGGAGGGATGAAGAAATATGAAGTATCTTACCACTCTCACCTTCCAAGAAAGCTGGGTATTTCATCTGAGGTTTATCTTCCAGGCTGCTTTCTGGTGTCACAGAGTTTTCTGTAAGGAAAACTTTTTTCAAATGCTGTGAGAAATGACTCCCACCCTCATACCTATAGCTGATGAAACTATCCTCCCGTAATGAAGCAAAAATAGATACTGACAGACAAAGGAAAACCAAATGTATTTCTCACTAACTGACTTATACTTAGAAAATAGCTACAAGAAGACCTTCTAGCAGAAAACCTATAACAGAATTCTGGAGCATTAAGAAGGAGAAAGAACAATGGAAGGAACAGAAATATGCATGCAGAGAAACTAGATCACTCATACATTGCTGGCAGGAAGGGAAAATGGTACAGCTGCACTGGAAAGCAGTTTGACAATTTCTTATAAAACTAAGGGTGCAGTTACCATAGGACCCAGAAATTGCAGTCTCGGGCATTCATCCAAAGAAGTGAAAACTTGTGTGAAAGAGTGAACTGAAGCAAAATTTGAAACTATGAATGAATATTCATATCACCTTTACGCCTAACAGTCAAAAACAGGAAACGCAGAGGTTTTCAACAGATGAACAGAAAAATAAACCCTGGTACATCCACACCACGAAATACTAGTCAGCAATAAAAAAGAAGGAACCACTGATACAACAGTGTGAATGAATCTCCAGGGAATTACACTGAGGGAAGAAGCCTCAAACACCACATGATTCCATGTATATAACAACGCTGAAGGGACGAATAATAGATCTGGAGAAGAGATTCATAGTTATCATGCAACAGGGCAGAGGGTAGGAGTAGGGGGCGAATGTCAATAGGAAGGGGCCGGGTGTGGTTATAAAAGAGCAATATGAGAGATCGTGCTGCTGATGGGACTGTTTCAGGGCTTGCCTGTGGTAGGAGGTACGTGAACCTGCACACATGGTAAAACTGTAGAGAACTCAATACACACACATATTAATGCAAGTGAAACTGGGGACAGCTCCAAAATATCTGTGGATGGTATCATGTCACTATCTTGGTTGTGATAATTTTCTATCATTCTGCAAGTTGATACCATTTTACAGTTGTAAATACCATTGGGGAAAAGTGGGTAAAGAGAACACAGGAACCTTCTGTACTATTTATTATAACTGCATGTGCAGCTAAACTTTTCTGAAAATAAAAACTTTAATTAGCAAGAGCTACCACCATCTTACACTAAACAGACTGATGACTCTACATTCACTATGCTATATGTCAAAGTATCATTTCACACTCACCCAAACTGGGAGGAATGCAGTGACATAATGAGGAAATATCTTGGCTACTGTTGTTTTCCAATTAAAGTGGATAATTTGTTGTCTCGGGGCTCTTTTCTAGGTAGTTTGAGCTTTTAACAACATTTCTAAAAATAAAACACTTTCAACTACTAAAAGATAAAAATTCTCAACCATGAATTCTATTTTGCCTTATTTATTTTGGCCGCACCACGTGGCATGCAGGATCTTACTACCCAGAGCAGGGATCGGACCCATGCCCCCTGCAGGGTTAGCACGGAATCTTAACCACAGGACCGCCAGAGAAGTCCCTGAACCATGAATTCTATATCGGGCAAAACAATCCTTCAAGAATGAAGCAGTTCTGGGACTTCCCTGGTGGCGCACTGATTAGGAATACGCCTGCCAATGCAGGGGACACGGGTACGAGCCCTGCTCTCGGAAGATGCCACATGCCACGGAGGAACTAAGCCCGTGCGCCACAACTACTGAGCCTGCGCTCTAGAGCCCGCGAGACACAACTACTGAGTCCTCGTGCCACAACTACTGAAGCCCAGGCACCTAGAGCCCGTGCTCCGCAACAAGAAAAGCCACCGCAAGGAGAAGCCCACGCACCGCAACAGAGAGTAACCCCTGCTCGCCCCAACTAGAGAAAGCCTGCACCCAGTAACAAAGACCGAACGCAGCCAAAAATAAATTAATCAATTAATTTTAGAAAAAGGAAAAAAAGGATAATAGGGAATACTACAACCCATTTTGCCTTCATAAGTTTGATAACTTCGAAGAAATGGAAAATACTTCCAACATTACAAATACTAAAACTCAACGAAGATGGCATAGGTGTTCTAAAGAGTCCTATAACCGTCAAAGATATCAAATTTGCAATTAAAAAGCTCCCAAAAAGGTATCTACAAGCCCAGATGATTTCACTGGAGATTTTCACCAAACATTTAGGGAATTAACACTAATTTATCATTTACTCCTCCATAAAATACAAGAGGAGGAAATCCTTACTCATTTTATGAGGCTAGTATGCTCTGATACCAAAACCACACAGAGATAACACACAAAAAAGAAAACTACACACCAATATCTTCCATGAACTTGGACACATAAATTCTTAATCAAATATTTGCCAACCAAATCAATTATGTATTCAAAGGATTATACACCATGACCAAGAAGGATTTAACCCAGGTATGCAAGGTTGGTCCAACAATGGAAAACCTATCCATATACTCCATCATATCAGCAGGCTAACGAACAAGAACCATGTGATCATGGACATAGAAAAATCATTTGCAAAAAACTCTCAGCAAGTTAGGAAGAGAGGGAAACCGCCCCAACTTAATAATGATCATCCACCGAAACCAAGAGTTCTCATCATGTTAAGTGGTGAACGACTGAATGCTTTCTTCCCAAGATCACAAACAAAGCAAGGATGTCCACTCTCACCACTCTTATTCAACATAATACTGGAGATTCTAGCCACTGCAATAATGCAATAAAAAGGATCAAAAAGCATACACATTGGACAGGAAGCAATATAATGGTCCCCACTTGCAGCTGGCATAATGCAAGAAGGATGGCTATGTAGAAAATCCCAAGGAATTGCTCAAAAACACTCTTAAAACTAATAAGTGAGTTCATCCAGGTCACAGAATACAAGATCAACATTCTAAAATTAAGCTTAACTCTATATACAGCTGACCCTTGAACAATGTGAGCTTTAGGGGCACCAACTCTCCACGCAGTCAAAATCCACATGTAACTTTATAAATGGTAGTTGTATCTGCATCTGTGGATTCAACCAACCTCGGACTCTATAGTACTATAGTATTTACTGAAAAATATCCACATGTAAGTGGACCCACACAGTTCAAAGCCATGTTGTTCAAGGGTCAACTGCACTAACAATGACCACGTGTAACCCAAATTAAAAACATAATACCAGAAAATTGAAATTGTATCAAGTATCTTTTCTGACCACAATGCCATGAGACTAGATAGCAATTACAGGAAAAGATCTGTAAAAAATACAAACACATGGAGGCTAAACAATACACTACTTAATAATGAAGTGATCACTGAAGAAATCAAAGAGGAAATCAAAAAATACCTAGAAACAAATGACAATGGAGACACAACGACCCAAAACTTGTGGGATGCAGCAAAAGCAGTTCTAAGGGGGAAGTTTATAGCAATACAAGCCCACCTTAAGAAGCAGGAAACATCTAGAATAAACAACCTAACCTTGCACCTCAAGCAATTAGAGAAAGAAGAACAAAAAAACCCCAAAGCTAGCAGAAGGAAAGAAATCATAAAAATCAGATCAGAAATAAATGAAAAAGAAATGAAGGAAACAATAGCAAAGATCAATAAAACTAAAAGCTGGTTCTTTGAGAAGATAAACAAAACAGATAAACCACTAGCCAGACTCATCAAGAAAAAAAGGGAGAAGACTCAAATCAATAGAATTAGAAATGAAAAAGGAGAGGTAACAACTGACACTGCAGAAATAAAAGAGATCATGAGAGATTACTACAAGCAACTCTATGCCAATAAAATGGACAATCTGGAAGAAATGGACAAATTCTTAGAAAAGCACAACCTGCCAAGACTGAATCAGGAAGAAATAGAAAATATGAACAGACCAATCACAAGCACTGAAATTGAAACTGTGATTAAAAATCTTCCAACAAAAAAAAGCCCAGGACCAGACGGCTTCACAGGCGAATTCTATCAAACATTTAGAGAAGAGCTAACACCTATCCTTCTCACACTCTTCTAAAATATAGCAGAGGGAGGAACACTCCCAAACTCCTTCTACGAGGCCACCATCACCTTGATACCAAAACCTGACAAGGATGTCACAAAGAAAGAAAACTACAGGCCAATATCACTGATGAACATAGATGCAAAAATCCTCAACAAAATACTAGCAAACAGAATCCAACAGCACATTAAAAGGATCATACACCATGATCAAGTGGGGTTTATTCCAGGAATGCAAGGATTCTTCAATATACGCAAATCTATCAATGTGATACACCATATTAACAAATTGAAGGAGAAAAACCATATGATCATCTCAATAGATGCAGAGAAAGCTTTTGACAAAATTCAACACCCATTTATGATAAAAACCCTGCAGAAAGTAGGCATAGAGGGAACTTTCCTCAACATAATAAAGGCCATATATGACAAGCCCACAGCAAACATCATCCTCAATGGTGAAAAACTGAAAGCATTTCCACTAAGATCAGGAACAAGACAAGGTTGCCCACTCTCACCACTCTTATTCAACATAGTTTTGGAAGTTTTAGCCACAGCAATCACACAAGAAAAGGAAATAAAAGGAATCCAAATCGGAAAAGAAGAAGTAAAGCTGTCACTGTTTGCAGATGACATGATCCTATACATAGAGAACCCTAAAGATGCTACCAGAAAACTACTAGAGCTAATCAATGAATTTGGTAAAGTGGCAGGATACAAAATTAATGCACAGAAATCTCTGGCATTCCTATATACTAATGATGAAAAATCTGAAAGTGAAATCAAGAAAACACTCCCATTTACCATTGCAACAAAAAGAATAAAATATCTAGGCATAAACCTACGTAAGGAGACAAAAGACCTCTATGCAGAAAATTATAAGACACTGATGAAAGAAATTAAAGATGATACAAATAGATGGAGAGATATACCATGTTCTTGGATTGGAAGAATCAACATTGTGAAAATGACTCTACTACCCAAAGCAATCTATAGATTCAATGCAATCACTATCAAACTACCACTGGCATTTTTCACAGAACTAGAACAAAAAATTTTGTAATTTCTATGGAAACACAAAAGACCCCGAATAGCCAAAGCAATCTTCAGAACGAAAGAAGGAACTGGAGGAATCAGGCTCCCTGACTTCAGACTATACTACAAAGCTACAGTTATCAAGACGGTATGGTACTGGCACAAAAACAGAAAGATAGATCAATGGAACAGGATAGAAAGCCCAGAGATAAACCCATGCACATATGGACACCTTATCTTTGATAAAGGTGGCAGGAATGTACAGTGGAGAAAGGACAGCCTCTTCAATAAGTGGTGTTGGGAAACTGGACAGGTACATGTAAAAGTATGAGATTAGATCACTCCCTAACACCATACACAAAAATAAGCTCAAAATGGATTAAAGACCTAAATGTAAGGCCAGAAACTATCAAACTCTTAGAGGAAAACATAGGCAGAACACTCTATGACATAAATCACAGCAAGATCCTTTCTGACCCACCTCCTAGAGTAATGGAAATAAAAACAAAAATAAACAAATGGGACCTAATGAAACTTCAAAGCTTTTGCACAGCAAAGGAAACCATAAACAAGACCAAAAGGCAACCCTCAGAATGGGAGAAAATATTTACAAATGAAGCAACCGACAAAGGATTAATCTCCAAAATTTACAAGCAGCTCATGCAGCTCAATAACAAAAAAACAAACAACCCAATCCAAAAATTGGCAGAAGACCTAAATAGACATTTCTCCAAAGAAGATATACAGACTGCCAACAAACACATGAAAGAATGTTCAACATCATTAATCATTAGAGAAATGCAAATCAAAACTACAATGAGATATCATCTCACACCAGTCAGAATGGCCATCATCAAAAAATCTAGAAACAATAAATGCTGGAGAGGGTGTGGAGAAAAGGGAACACTTTTGCACTGCTGGTGGGAATGTGAATTGGTTCAGCCACTATGGAGAACAGTATGGAGGTTCCTTGGAAAACTACAAATAGAACTACCATATGACCCAGCAATCCCACTACTGGGCATATACCCTGAGAAAACCAAAATTCAAAAAGAGTCATGTACCAAAATGTTCATTGCAGCTCTATTTACAATAGCCCGGAGATAGAAACAACCTAAGTGCCCATCATCGGATGAATGGATAAAGAAGATGTGGCACACATATACAATGGAATATTACTCAGCCATAAAAAGAAACGAAATTGAGCTATTTGTAATGAGGTGGATAGACCTAGAGTCTGTCATACAGAGTGAAGTAAGTCAGAAAGAAAAAGACAAATACCGTATGCTAACACATATATATGGAATTTAAGAAAAAAATGTCATGAAGAACCTAGGGGTAAAGCAGGAATAAAGACGCAGACCTCTTAGAGAACGGACTTGAGGTTATGGGGAGGGGGAAGGGTGAGCTGTGACAGGGCGAGAGAGAGTCATGGGCATATACATAGTAACAAACGCAGTAAGGTAGATAGCTAGTGGGAAGCAGCCGCATGGCACAGGGATATTGGCTCGGTGCTTTGTGACAGCCTGGAGGGGTGGGATGGGGAGGGTGGGAGGGAGGGAGACGCAACAGGGAAGACATATGGGAACATATGTTTATGTATGACTAATTCACTTTGTTATAAAGCAGAAACTAACACACCATTGTAAAGCAATTATACCCCAATAAAGATGTTAAAAAAAAAAAAAAAAAGAAAGAAACGAAATTGAGCTATTTGTAATGAGGTGGATAGACCTAGAGTCTGTCATACAGAGTGAAGTAAGTCAGAAAGAAAAAGACAAATACCGTATGCTAACACATATATATGGAATTTAAGAAAAAAAAATGTGTCATGAAGAACCTAGGGGTAAGGCAGGAATAAAGACGCAGACCTCCTAGAGAATGGACTTGAGGTTATGGGGAGGGGGAAGGGTGAGCTGTAACAGGGCAAGAGAGAGACATGGACATATACACACTAAAAAACGTAGTAAGGTAGATAGCTAGTGGGAAGCAGCCGCATGGCACAGGGATATTGGCTCGGTGCTTTGTGACAGCCTGGAGGGGTGGGATGGGGAGGGTGGGAGGGAGGGAGACGCAACAGGGAAGACATATGGGAACATATGTTTATGTATGACTAATTCACTTTGTTATAAAGCAGAAACTAACACACCATTGTAAAGCAATTATACCCCAATAAAGATGTTAAAAAAAAATAATAATACCATTTACATCTCCAAAAAATAGAATACTTCAGCAAAAACTGATTTTCTTTTAATTTTTATTTTATTTTATAATATTTTACTTCTTAGTTATTTTTGGTTGCGTTGGGTCTTCGCTGCTACGCGCGGGCTTTCTCTACTTGCGTCAAGCGGACGCTACTCTTCGTTGCGGTGCGCAGGCTTCTCATTGCTGTGGCTTCTCTTGTTGCAGAGCACGGGCCCTATGTGCACGGGTTAAGTAGTTGAGGCACACGGCCTTAGTTGCTCCACGGCATGTGGGATATTCCCGAACCAGGGATCGAACCCACATCCCTGGCATTGCCAGGTGGATTCTTAACCACCTCGCCTCCTGGGAAGCACCAAGCACAAACTTACTTTTAAAAGATGTATAGGATTTATATCCTGAAAATAACAAAATAATGATTTAAAAAATCAAAGAAGACCTCAATACATACATACAGACGTACAATGCTCATGGAGGAAAAGATTCAATATACGCAAGATGTTAGTTCTTCTCAAGTTGACTTGCGGTTTTAACACAATTCCCATTAAAATCCCAGCAATTCTGGGGTGAAACATAAACAACCTTATTCTAAAATTAGGATGGGGGACACTTCCCAGGTGGTGCAGCGGTTAAGGCTCCGCGCTCTCAATGCAGGGGGCCCAGGTTCAATCCCTGGTCAGGGAACTAAATCCCACATACGTGCCGCAACTAAGCGTTTCAGTTCGCACGCCACAACTAAGGAGCCCGCGTGCCGAAAGTAAGGAGCACAGCTGCCGCAACTCAGACCCAGTGCAACCAAATAAATACATATTTAAAAAATAAGTAAATAAAAATTAAAAATACAATTAGGATGGAAAGGCACAGGACCTACCATATTTAAACTGATTTTGAAAAAGCAGAAAAGTATGAGGAATCATTCTACCTGATGGTAAGGCTTACTGCATAACAACAATAATCACAACGTTGTGGTTTGGCAGGGGGTAGAAACATAGATCCGTGGAACAAAATAGAGATCCCAGAAATAGATCTACACAAATATGCCTAATTGGGTTTTGATTAAGGTACAAAAGCAATTCAATGGAGCAAACATGGTACTGCGGCAACTGGATACCATAGGCAAAAAAACAAAAGAACCTCAACCAACATCTCACACCTTTTACAAAATTAACGCACATATGAAATGTAAACTGTAAAACCTTTAGAAAAAAACAAAGGAGACAAAAAATTGGCATCAAGAACTAAACAAAGAGTTCATAGACGCGATAGCTAAAGTAAAATCCATAAAAGGAAAATACGGCGGGAACCTCACAAAAACTAAAAACTTTCTCTCTGCAAAACAAAACAAAACAAAACAAAAAAACCAGTAGACAGGATGAAAAGGAAACCTGCAGAAAGGAAGAACATATTTGCAAACCACATATCCAACAAAAGACCAGTATCCACAAATATCTAAACAACTCCCAAAACTCAGCATTAAAAAAAAAGAAAACAAATTATAAGACAGAAGAGATATTTCAGAGAAAGAACATATAGATGGAAAAATTATCACATGTAAAGATGTTGTATATCACTATACAAAGGCAAATAACATATTAAACCCACAATGAAATATTATGACACTATACACCTACCAGAAGGGATAAAATTTTAAAAATACTGAAAAGACCAAATGCTGGTGAGGATGCAGAGAAAATGAATCACTTATACATTGCAGGTGGGAATATAAAATCACTCATTCTGAAAACAGCTTGCCCGTTTCTTATAAAACTAAACAGGCAATAATCATACTACCCAGCAACTGTGCTCTTGCGCCTTTATCAAAGGGAAATGAAAACTGCGTTCAGACAGAAACCTACACATTAATGTTCACAGAAACTTTACTCCTCATAGCTAAAGACTAGAAACAACCCAGATGTCCTTCACGAGGTGAACAGATAAACAAATCATGGTTGTGCTCAGCAATAAAAAGGAAGGAACTACTGATACATGCAGCAACTTGCATGAATCTCCAGGGAATTATGCTGAGTGAGAAAAAGGCAATCCTTAAATATTAACGACTATATGACTCCATTAATAGAACATTGTCCTGCAATGACAAAATTATAACGAGGGAGAACACATTCGTATTTGGATGGCTTAAAGATGAAGGCAGGGAAGGAATGACAAGAAGGAGGTGGGTGTGGTTATAAAAAGCCAAAGGAGGGATCCTGGAAGTGATAGAACAGTTCTGTATCATGACTGTAGTGGTGAATACCTGAACCTAAACACGTCATAAAACTGCGCAGAACTATATACACACACACAGACACACACACAAATGAATACAAGTTAAGCTGGGGTCATCTGAATAGATCTCTGGATCATATCAATGTCATAATCCTAGTTGTGATATTTTACTATCTTTTTGCAGAATACTACTATCAGGAGGTATTGGGTAAAGGGTACACAGGATCTGCCTATTTTTTCTTGCAACTACATGTGATTCTGAAATATCTCAAAATGAAAAGTTTAATGTTGAAAACGCAGTCAGTAAGAATTAATATTAAAAATGCTGATGGATTTGGTTAGAGTGTATCATAATAGGGATCATTTCAAACTCACCAGAAGAAGCAGTGAGGAAGGAATTTTCTGAATCAGTATCTTCGTCACTGTCACTTTCCTGTACCATTGGATAATTTATTGTCTCACAACGCATTTCTGAGCCGGATTCTGTTTGAACAACATTTTGGTAAGTAAAACATTTTCAAGTGCTGAAAGACAAGAAATCTCAACAGTAATTTTTATTTCAGGCAAAACTATCCTTCAGGAATGAAGGAAAAATAAACACATCCGCAGACAAAGGAAAACTAAAAACAAATTGTTACTGACCGACTTACCCTTAAAAACTGGCTAAAGGAAACTCATCTGACCAAAAGGATATAATGAAGGAAGGAAGCTTGGAGCATGAGGAAGGAAGAAAGAACAAAATCCACAGGGATTTCCCTGGCGGTCCAGTGGTTAACACTCAGCGCTTCCACTGCAGGGGCATGGATTTCATCCCTGGTCAGGGAACTAACACCCTACATGCTGCATGGTGCAGCCAAAAGAACTTTTTTAATCATAAGAATAATAAAAAGAAAGAGCAGAAATACACATGCAAAGAAACTAGATCATTCATACAGTGCTGGTGGGAATGTAAAATGGTACAGCTGCACTGGAAAACAGTCTGCCAGGATTTTACAAAACTCAACTTACTATTACCATAGGACCCAGCTACTGTGCTCCTGGGTGTCAGCCCAGAGAAATGAAAACTGATGTTCATACAGAAACCTATCATTGGGCATGCATAGTATAGTAGCTTTACTCCAAACAGCTGAAAACGAGAAACAACCCAGCCATCCTTCAACTGGTGAACAGACAGACAAGCCAGGGTACACTCATACCGTGTAGTAGTACTCAAAAATAAAAAAGGACTGATATACACAGCAACCTAGATGAGTCTCCAGGGCATTACGGTGAGTGAAAAAAGGCAATCCCAAAAGGTTACATACTATGTGAGTCTATGTAAAACTGTTGAAATGACAAAATTATAAAGAAGGAAAACAGATTAGTAGTTGCTGAGGGCAGAGACAGGCATGGTAGCGGTAGGAGCATGAGAGGACATAGGTGGGTGTGGGTTTAAAGGGCAAAAGGGAGAATCTTTGTGGTGATGGTAATATTCCTAATCTTCACTGTGATGGAAGATGTCGTGAAATTATATAAAACTGAATACACATACACACACACAAACATAAACACACACATATATACAAATAAAACTGAAGACATCTCAATAAAAATCTGCGGATTTTATCAATGTCTATATCCTGGTTGTGATATTGTACTATAGTTTTGCAAGGTGTTATCTTTGGGGGAAACCGGGTAAAGTAGACACACGATCTCTCTGCATTATTTTTTACAACTGCATGCCCAGCTAAAATCTTCTTAAAGTAAACCTTTTCATTTTTAATCAGGAAAAGCTACCACTAGCTCATATTAAGGGTGTTCGTAAACCTAGATTAAATCGTGCTACTTGTAATATGTATCATTACAAACTCACCAAAATTCGGAGGGATTAAGAAATATGAAGTATCTTACCACTCTCACCTTCCAAGAAAGCTGGGTATTTCATCTGAGGTTTATCTTCCAGGCTGCTTTCTGTTGTCACAGATTTTTCTGTAAGGAAAACTGTTTTCAAATGCTGTGAGAAATGACTCCCACCCTCATACCTATAGCTGATGAAACTATCCTCCCGTAATGAAGCAAAAATAGATATTGACAGACAAAGGAAAACCAAATGTATTTCTCACTAACTGACTTATACTTAGAAAATACCTACAAGAAGACCTTCTGGTAGAAAATGTATAATAGACTTCTGGAACTTTAGAAGGAGAAAGAACAATGGAAAGAACATAAATATGGATGCAGAGAAAGTAGATCACTCATACATTGCTGGCAGGAAAGGAAAATGATACAGCTGCACTGGAAACAGTTTGACAATTTCTTATAAAACTAAGGGTGCAGTTACCATAGGACCCAGAAATTGCAGTCTTGGGCATTCATCCAAAGAAGTGAAAACTTGTGTGAAAGAGTGAACTGAAGCAAAATTTGAAACTGTGAATGAATATTCATATCACCTTTACGCCTAACAGTCAAAAACAGGAAACGCAGAGGTTTTCAACAGATGAACAGAAAAATACACCCTGGTACATCCACACCACGAAATACTAGTCAGCGATAAAAAAGAAGCAACCACTGATACAACAGTGTGAATGAATCTCCAGGGAATTACACTGAGGGAAGAAGCCTCAAACACCACATGATTCCATGTATATAACAACGCTGAAGGGACGAATAATAGATCTGGAGAAGAGATTCATAGTTATCATGCAACAGGGCAGAGGGTAGGAGTAGGGGGCAAATGTCAATAGGAAGGGGCCGGGTGTGGTTATAAAAGAGCAATATGAGAGATCGTACTGCTGATGGGACTGTTTCAGGGCTTGCCTGTGGTAGAAGGTACGTAAACCTGCACACATGGTAAAACTGTATAGAACTAAATACGCACACATATTAACGCAAGTGAAACTGGGGACAGCTCCAAAATATCTGTGGATGGTATCATGTCACTATCTTGGTTGTGATAATTTTCTATCATTCTGCAAGTTGATACCATTTTACAGTTGTAAATACCATTGGGGAAAAGTGGGTAAAGAGAACTGCATGTGCAGCTAAACTTTTCTGAAAATAAAAACTTTAATTAGCAAGAGCTACCACCATCTTACACTAAACAGACTGATGACTCTACATTCACTATGCTATATGTCAAAGTATCATTTCAAACTCACCCAAACTGGGAGGAATGCAGTGACATAATGAGGAAATATCTTGGCTACTGTTGTTTTCCAATTAAAGTGGATAATTTGCTGTCTCAGGGCTCTTTTCTAGGTAGTTTGAGCTTTTAACAACATTTCTAAAAACAAAACACTTTCAACTACTAAAAGATAAGAATTCTCAACCATGAATTCTATTTTGTCTTATTTATTTTGGCCGCACCACGTGGCATGCAGGATCTTAGTACCCAGAGCAGGGAACGGACCCGTGCTCCCTGCAGCGTTAGCGCGGAATCTTAACCACAGGACCTCCAGAGAAGTCGCTGAAACATGTATTCTATATCGGGCAAAACAATCCTTCAAGAATGAAGCAGATTTGGGACTTCACTGGTGGCGCACTGATTAGGAATCCGCCTGCCAATGCAGGGGACACGGGTATGAACCCTGCACTGGGAAGATGCCACATAGCGAGAAGCAAGTAAGCCCGTGCTCCACAGGTACTGACCCTGCGCTCTAGAGCCCGCAATACACAACTACTAAGCCCTCGGGCAACAACTACTGAAGCCCGGGCACCTAGAGCCCATGCTCCGCAACAAGAAAAGCCACCGCAAGGAGAAGCCCACGCACCGCAACAGAGAGTAACCCCCGCTCGCCCCAACTAGAGAAAGCCTGCACCCAGTAACAAAGACCGAATGCAGCCAAATATAAATTAATCAATTTTAGAAAAAGGAAAAAAGGATAATAGGGAATACTACAACCCACTTTGCCTTCATAAGTTTGAAAACTTCGAACAAATGGAAAATACTTCCAACGTTACAAATACTAAAACTCAACGAAGATGGCATAGATAATCTAAATAGTCCGATAACCATCAAAGATATTAAATTTGCAATTAGAAAGCTCCCAAAAAGATATCTACAAACCCACATGATTTCACTGGAGATTTTTACCAAACATTTAAAGAATTAACACTAATTTATCATTTACTCCTCCATAAAATACAAGAGGAGGAAATCCTTGCTCATTTTATGAGGCTAGTATGCTCTGATACCAAAACCACACAGAGATAACACACAGAAAAGAAAACTACACACCAATATCTTCCATGAACTTGGACACATAAATTCTTAATCAAATATTTGCAAACCAAATCAATTATGTATTCAAAGGATTATACACCATGACCAAGTACGATTTAACCCAGGTATGCAAGGCTCGTCCAACAATGGAAAACCTATCCATATACTCCTTCGTATCAGCAGGCTAACGAACAAGAACCATGTGATCATGGACATAGAAAAATCATTTGCAAAAAACTCTCAGCAAGTTAGGAAGAGAGGGAAACCGCCCCAACTTAATAATGATCATCCACCGAAACCAAGAGTTCTCATCATGTTAAGTGGTGAACGACTGAATGCTTTCTTCCCAAGATCACAAACAAAGCAAGGATGTCCACTCTCACCACTCTTATTCAACATAATACTGGAGTTTCTAGCCACTGCAATAATGCAATAAAAAGGATCAAAAAGCATACACATTGGACAGGAAGCAATATAATGGTCCCCACTTGCAGCTGGCATAATGCAAGAAGGATGGCTATGTAGAAAATCCCAAGGAATTGCTCAAAAACACTCTTAAAACTAATAAGTGAGTTCATCCAGGTCACAGAATACAAGATCAACATTCTAAAATTAAGCTTAACTCTATATACAGTTGACCCTTGAACAATGTGAGCTTTAGGGGCACCAACTCTCTACGCAGTCAAAATCCACATGTAACTTTATAAATGGTAGTCGTATCTGTGGATTCAACCAACCTCGGACTCTATAGTATTATAGTATTTACTGAAAAATATCCACATGTAAGTGGACCCACACAGTTCAAAGCCATGTTGTTCAAGGGTCAACTGCACTAACAATGACCACGTGTAACCCAAATTAAAAACATAATACCATTTACATCTCCAAAAAATAGAATACTTCAGCAAAAACTGATTTTCTTTTAATTTTTATTTTACTTTATACTATTTTACTCCTTATTTAGTTATTTTTCGTTGCGTTGGGTCTTCGCTGCTACGCGCAGGCTTCCTCTACTTGTGTCACGTGGACGCTACTCTTCGTTGCGGTGCATGGGCTTCTCATTGCTGTGGCTTCTCTTGTTGCAGAGCACGGGCTCTAGGTGCACGGGCTAAGTAGTTGAGGCACACGGCCTTAGTTGCTCCACGGCATGTGGGATATTCCCGGACCAGGGATCGAACCCACATCCCTGGCATTGCCAGGTGGATTCTTAACCACCGTGCCTCCAGGGAAGCACCAAGCACAAACTTACTTTTAAAAGATGTATAGGATCTATATCCTGAAAATAACAAAATGATGATTTAAAAAATCAAAGAAGACCTCAATACAGACATACAATGCTCACGGAGGAGAAGATTCAATATACGCAAGATGTCAGTGCTTCTCAAGCTGACCTGCGGTTTTAACACAATTCCCATCAAAATCCCAGCAATTCTGGGGGGAAACATAAACAAGCTTATTCTAAAATTAGGATGGGGGACACTTCCCAGGTGGTGCAGCGGTTAAGGCTCCGCGCTCTCAGTGCAGGGGGCCCGGGTTCAATCCCTGGTCAGGGAACTAAATCCCACATACGTGCCGCAACTAAGCGTTTGAGTACGCATGCCACAACTAAGGAGCCCGCGTGCGGCAACTAAGGAGCACAACTGCCGCAACTCAGACCCAGTGCAACCAATACATCTTTAAAAAATAAGTAAATAAAAATTAAAAATACAATTAGGATGGAAAGGCACAGGACCTACCATATTTAAACTGATTTTGAAAAAGCAGAAAAGTATGAGGAATCGTTCTACCTGATGGCAAGGCTTACTGCATAACAACAATAATCACAACGTTGTGGTTTGGCAGAGGGGTAGAAACATAGATCCATGGAACAAAATAGAGATCCCAGAAATAGATCTACACAAATATGCCTAATTGGGTTTTGATTAAGGTACAAAAGCAATTCAATGGAGCAAACATGGTACTGCGGCAACTGGATACCATAGGCAAAAAAACAAAAGAACCTCAACCAACATCTCACACCTTTTACAAAATTAACGCACATATGAAATGTAAACTGTAAAACCTTTAGAAAAAAACAAAGGAGACAAAAAATTGGCATCAAGAACTAAACAAAGAGTTCATAGACGCGATAGCTAAAGTAAAATCCATAAAAGGAAAATACGGCGGGAACCTCACAAAAACTAAAAACTTTCTCTCTGCAAAACAAAACAAAACAAAACAAAAAAACCAGTAGACAGGATGAAAAGGAAACCTGCAGAAAGGAAGAACATATTTGCAAACCACATATCCAACAAAAGACCAGTATCCACAAATATCTAAACAACTCCCAAAACTCAGCATTAAAAAAAAAGAAAACAAATTATAAGACAGAAGAGATATTTCAGAGAAAGAACATATAGATGGAAAAATTATCACATGTAAAGATGTTGTATATCACTATCCAAAGGCAAATACATATTAAACCCACAATGAAATATTATGACACTATACACCTACCAGAAGGGATAAAATTTTAAAAATACTGAAAAGACCAAATGCTGGTGAGGATGCAGAGAAAATGAATCACTTATACATTGCAGGTGGGAATATAAAATCACTCATTCTGAAAACAGCTTGCCCGTTTCTTATAAAACTAAACAGGCAATAATCATACTACCCAGCAACTGTGCTCTTGCGCCTTTATCACAGGGAAATGAAAACTGCGTTCAGACAGAAACCTACACATTAATGTTCACAGAAACTTTACTCCTCATAGCTAAAGACTGGAAACAACCCAGATGTCCTTCACGAGGTGAACAGATAAACAAATCATGGTTGTGCTCAGCAATAAAAAGGAAGGAACTACTGATACATGCAGCAACTTGCATGAATCTCCAGGGAATTATGCTGAGTGAGAAAAAGGCAATCCTTAAATATTAACGACTATATGACTCCATTAATAGAACATTGTCCTGCAATGACAAAATTATAACGAGGGAGAACACATTCGTATTTGGATGGCTTAAAGATGAAGGCAGGGAAGGAATGACAAGAAGGAGGTGGGTGTGGTTATAAAAAGCCAAAGGAGGGATCCTGGAAGTGATAGAACAGTTCTGTATCATGACTGTAGTGGTGAATACCTGAACCTAAACACGTCATAAAACTGCGCAGAACTATATACACACACACAGACACACACACAAATGAATACAAGTTAAGCTGGGGTCATCTGAATAGATCTGTGGATCATATCAATGTCAAAATCCTAGTTGTGATATTTTACTATCTTTTTGCAGAATACTACTATTGGGAAGTATTGGGTAAAGGGTACACAGGATCTGCCTATTTTTTCTTGCAACTACATGTGATTCTGAAATATCTCAAAATGAAAAGTTTAATGTTGAAAACACAGTCACTAAGAGTTAATATTAAGAATGCTGATGGATCTAGGTTAGAGTGTATCATAATAGGGATCATTTCAAACTCACCAGAAGAAGCAGTGAGGAAGGAATTTTCTGAATCAGTATCTTCGTCACTGTCACTTTCCTGTACCATTGGATAATTCATTATCTCACAACGCATTTCTGGGCCGGATTCTGTTTGAACAACATTTTGGTAAGTAAAACATTTTCAAGTGCTGAAAGACAAGAAATCTCAACAGTAATTTTTATTTCAGGCAAAACTATCCTTCAGGAATGAAGGAAAAATAAACACATCCGCAGACAAAGGAAAACTAAAAACAAACTGTTACTGACTGACTTACCCTTAAAAACTGGCTAAAGGAAACTCATCTGACCAAAAGGATATAATGAAGGAAGGAAGCTTGGAGCATGAGGAAGGAAGAAAGAACAAAATCCACAGGGACTTCCTTGGAGGTCCAGTGGTTAAGACTCAGCGCTTCCACTGCAGGGGCACGGATTTCATCCCTGGTCAGGGAACTAACATCCTACATGCTGCGTGGTACAGCCAAAAGAACTTTTTTAATCATAAGAATAATAAAAAGAAAGATCAGAAATACACATGCAAAGAAACTAGATCATTCATACACTGCTGGTGGGAATGTAAAATGGTACAGCTACACTGGAAAACAGTCTGCCAGGATTTTACAAAACTCAACTTACTATTACCATAGGACCCAGCTACTGTGCTCCTGGGTGTCAGCCCAGAGAAATGAAAACTAATGTTCGTACAGAAACCTATCATTGGGCATGCATAGTATAGTAGCTTTACTCCAAACAGCCGAAAACGAGAAACAACCCAGCCATCCTTCAACTGGTGAACAGACAGACAAGCCAGGGTACACTCATACCGTGCAGTAGTACTCAAAAATAAAAAAGGAGTGATATACACAGCAACCTAGATGAGTCTCCAGGGAATTACGGTGAGTGAAAGAAGGCAATCCCAAAAGGTTACATACTATGTGAGTCTATGTAAAACTCTTGAAAGGACAAAATTATAAAGAAGGAAAACAGATTAGTAGTTGCTGAGGGCAGGGACAGGCACGGTAGGAGCATGAGAGGACAAAGGTGGGTGTGGGTTTAAAGGGCAAAAGGGAGAATTCTTTTGGTGATGGAAATGTTCTGAATCTTCAATGTGATGGAGGATATCATGAAATTATGTAAAACTGAATACACATACACACACACACACAAACATAAACACACACATATACAAAGAAAACTAAAAACATCTCAATAGAAATCTGTGAATTTTATCAATGTCCATATCCTGGTTGTGATATTGTACTATACTTTTGCAACGTGTTATCTTTGGGGGAAACCGGGTAAAGTAGACACACGATCTCTCTGCATTATTTTTTACAACTGCATGCCCAGCTAAAATTTTTTTAAAGTAAACCTTTTCATTTTTAATCAGGAAAAGCTACCACTAGCCCATATTAAGGGTGTTCATAAACCTAGATTAAATCGTGCTACTTGTAATATGTATCATTACAAACTCACCAAAATTCGGAGGGATTAAGAAATATGAAGTATCTTACCACTCTCACCTTCCAAGAAAGCTGGCTTCTTCATCTGAGGTTTATCTTCCAGGCTGCTTTCTGTTGTCACAGAGTTTTCTGTAAGGAAAACTTTTTTCAAATGCTGTGAGAAAAGACTCGCACCCTCATACCTATAGCTGATGAAACTATCCTCCCGTAATGAAGCAAAAATAGATATTGACAGACAAAGGAAAACCAAAAGTATTTCTCACTAACTGACTTATACTTAGAAAATACCTACAAGAAGACCTTCTAGTAGAAAATCTGTAATAGAATTCTGGAACATTAAGAAGGAGAAAGAACAATGGAAGGAACAGAAATATGCATGCAGAGAAACTAGATCACTCATACATTGCTGGCAGGAAGGGAAAATGGTACAGCTACACTGGAAAACAGTTTGACAATTTCTTATAAAACTAAGGGTGCAGTTACCATAGGACCCAGAAATTGCAGTCTTGGGCATTCATCCAAAGAAGTGAAAACTTGTGTGAAAGAGTGAACTGAAGCAAAATTTGAAACTATGAATGAATATTCATATCACCTTTACGCCTAACAGTCAAAAACAGGAAACGCAGAGGTTTTCAACAGATGAACAGAAAAATAAACCCTGGTACATCCACACCACGGAATACTAGTCAGCGATAAAAAAGAAGCAACCACTGATACAACAGTGTGAATGAATCTCCAGGGAATTACACTGAGGGAAGAAGCCAGTCTCAAACACCACATGATTCCATGTATATAACAACGCTGAGGCGACGAATAATAGATCTGGAGAAGAGATTCATAGTTATCATGCAACAGGGCAGAGGGTAGGAGTAGGGGGCAAATGTCAATAGGAAGGGGACGGGTGTGGTTATAAAAGAGCAATATGAGAGATCGTGCTGCTGATGGGACTGTTTCAGGGCTTGCCTCTGGTAGAAGGTACGTGAACCTGCGCATATGATAAAACTGTAGAGAACTAAATACACACTCATATTAATGCAAGTGAAACTGGGGACAGCTCCAAAATATCTGTGGATGGTATCATGTCACTATCTTGGTTGTGATAATTTTCTATCATTCTGCAAGTTGATACCATTTTGCAGTTGTAAATACCATTGGGGAAAAGTGGGTAAGGAGAACACAGGATCCTTCTGTAGTATTTATTATAACTGCATGTGCAGCTAAATTGTTCTGAAAATAAAAATTTTAATTAGGAAGAGCTACCACTATCTTACACTAAACAGACTGATGACTCTACATTCACTATGCTATATGTCAAAGTATCATTTCAAACTCACCCAAACTGGGAGGAATGCAGTGACATAAAGAAGAAATATCTTGGCTACTATCTTTCCAATAGAAGTGGATAATTTGTTGTCTCAGGGCTCTTTTCTAGGTAGTTTGAGCTTTCAACAACATTTCTAAATATAAAACACTTTCAGCTACTAAAAGATAAAAATTCTCAACCATGAATTCTATTTTGTCTTATTTTTTTTGGCCGCGCCACGCGGCATGCAGGATCTTAATACCCAGAGCAGGGATCGGACCCATGCCCCCCTGCATCGTTAGCGTGGAGTCTTATCCACAGGACCGTCAGAGAAGTCGCTGAACCATGAATTCTATATCGGGCAAAACAATCCTTCAAGAATGAAGCAGTGTTGGGACTTCCCTGGTGGCGCACTGATTAGGAATCCACCTGCCAATGCAGGGGACATGGGTACGAGCCCTGCTCTAGGAAGATGACACATGCTGTGGAGGAACTATGCCCGTGCACCACAACTACTGAGCCTGCGCTCTAGAGCCTGTGAGACACAACTACTGTGCTCTCGTGCCACAACTACTGAAGCCCAGGCCCCTAGAGCCCGTGTTCCGCAACAAGAGAGGCCACGGCAATGAGACGCCCGCGCACTGCAACTAGAGAAATCCCGCGCGGAGACAAAAATATATAAATAAATATTTCTTTTTTAAAAAAAGGATAATAGAGAATACTACAATCCACTTTACCCTCATAAATTTGATAACTTAGAAGAACTGGACCAATTAAAATAAATAAATAATTTTTAAAAATAAAAAGTTGAAGCAGATTTGCAAAAACATGGTTCATTCTGGAGGGCATTCTGCCAATTGAAATAAGCCAGATAGAAAAAGGCAAATACAGCATGGTGTCACTTTTATGTGGAATCTTTAAAAAAATGTCAAACTCAGAAACATCGAGTGGAATGGTGGCTGCCAGGGGCTGGGAGGTGGGGGAAATAGCCAGAGGCTGGGAAAAGGGTGCAGACTTTCCGTTATAAGTTGAATAAGGTCTGAGTATCTAATGTATAACAGGTGACTATAGTTGATAATACTATATTGTATAATTTGCATATAGAGTAGAACTTAAGCGTTCTCACCACAAAAGAAATACAAAAGTAAATGTGTGAAAGGATTGAATCTGTTAATTAACTCGATGGCAGGAATCCTTTCACAATGTATACGTACATTAAATCATCACATTGTACACTTTAAATATATTACAATTTTATTTGTCAACTATCCCTCAGTAAAGTTGAAAATAATAAAAGAACATCCAAAATATTAAAACAAAAACAATGAAGAGGAAATAAAGACATTCTCACATGAAGAAAGCTAAAAGTATTTGTCACTAGCTGAGTTACACGTGAGAATGGCTAAAGGAAAATCTTCTACCAGAAAAGAATGATGAAAGTACAAATCCTGGAGCATGAAAAAGGAAGAAAGAACAATGAAAGCAACAGAAATATGGATATGGAGAAACTGGATCACTCGCACATTGCTGGCAGCAAAGTAAAATGGTGCAGCCACTCTGGAAAACTGTTTGGCAGTTTCTTACAAAACTAAACATGCAATTACCATACAACCAAGCATTTGCACTCTTGGGCATTTATCTAAGAGAAATCAAAACTTATGTTTACACAAAAACCTGTACAGGAAAGGTTATAGCAATTTTACTTGTAATACCAAAAACTGGAAAAAAAAACCAGATGTTCTTCAACTATGAATCAAAACACAAACTGTGGTACATCCACACCACGGAACAGTACTCAGCAAGGAACTACTGATATAATTCAGATGAATCTCCAGGGAATCATGCTGAGGTGGGTGTGGTTACAAAAGGGCAAGATGAGGCATCCTTAAGGTGACAAAAATGTTCTGTATCTTGACTGGATGGTGGATAGCAAACCTACTCATGTGATAAAATCAAATAGAACTAAACACATATACACACAAATCAATACAATTAAACTGGGGAAATCTCAATAAGATCTATAGATTGTATCAGTGTCAATATCCCGGTTGTGATATCGTTACAGTTTTGCAAGATGTTACTGTTGGGAGAAATAGGTAAAGTATAAACGGGATCACTCTGTATTAATTTCTTAAAACCACATGAGTATCTTAAATTACCACAAAGTTGAAAGTTTAGTTAAAAAAGAGCTATCACTGGCTTACATTAAGGATGTTGATGGATCTAAAATAAAAAGTGCTACCTGAGATATGTTATCATTTCAAACTCACCAAAATTGGGTGGAATGGAGAGAGTTGAAGAGGCAGCATCTGGGCCACTGTCATTGCCCACCAAATTTGGGTAATACACTGTCTGAGAGCTGTTTTCCATGCTGGTTTCTGCTTTTGCCGGCATTTCTGTAAGTATAGCATTTTCAAGTGCTGAAAGAAAACAACTCTCAATTGTGAATTCTATACTGGATGAGACTATCCTTCAGGAACAAATGAGAAATAAAGACATTCTGACACAAAGGAAAAATGATTTTTTAAATTTTCCCTTGCAGATTTGCCCTTAAAAATAGCTAAAGGAAAATCTTCAAAAAAGAAAGGATATTATGAAAGAAGGAATCTTGGAGCATCAGGAAAGAAGAAATAACAACGGAAAGATCAGAAATATGGATGGAGAGAAACTGGATCACCCACACATTGCTGCTTGGAATGTAAATGGTACAGCCTCTCTGGAAAATGCTCGGCAGTTTCTTATAAAACTAATATACTATGGTTCCAGAGGAGATGAGAAAGTTTGGAATTAAAAGCACAAGTGTTCGACATATACATACTACTATATATATAATAGATAACTAATAAGGACCTACTATAGAACACAGGGAACTCTCCTCAATACTCTGTAATGACCTATATGGGAAAAGAATCTAAAAAAAAGTGGATATGTGTATGTATAACCAATTCACTTTGCTGTACAGCAGAAACTAACAAAACATTGTAAATCAACTATACTCCAATAAAAATTTTTTAAAAAAAGAAAAGAAAGAAAGAAACATGCTATTACTATAAGACCTAACAACTGCACTTCTGGCATTCATGACAGAGAAATGAAAATTTGTATTTACACAAAAATCAGTACATCAATGTTCACAGCAGTTGTAGTATCAAAAAACTTAGAAAAAAAAACAGATGTCCTTCAATGTGTGAATGGTTTTTAAAAAAAATGTTGCATATATATACCACAGAAAACTCTTCATTAATAGAAAGGAACTATTAAGAAATGAAAACTGATATTTACATAAAAGTGTGCACAGGAATATTTATAGCTGCTTTACTCCTAATAGCCAAAAACTGAAAAAAAAAAAAAAACCAGATGCCCTTCAACAGGTGAAGAGTTAAAATGTTGTATATCCATAGCATGGAATACTCTTCAGCAATAATAGTAATAAACTATTGATACATGCCACAAACTGGATGAGTCTCTAGGGAATTAGACTGAGTGAAAAAAATCAATCCCAAAGGTTACACAGTATGTTATTTCACTTATATAACAATGTGAGACAAAACTATAGAAACGGAGAAGAGATCAATGGTAGCCAGGTGTTAGGGATGGGTCTTGGAGGAAGGGAAGGCTGGTGTGTTGTAAAAAAGCAATAACAAGGGATCCTTGAGTGATGGTAATGATCTCTACCTTGACTGTGATGGATTCACTCATGTGATAAAATTGCACAGTGCTAAGTATACAAATGAAAGTGTACGCACAGACATACACGTAAAACTGGAGGCACCTCGATAATGTCTGTGGGTTGTATCAATGTCAATATCTGGGTTGTGATACTGTACCATAGTTTAGCAAGGTGTAGTCATTGGGAAAAGTAAGTAAAGCATAAATAGGATCTCTCTGTATTATTTTTTACAACTGCATGTGAATCTTAAATTATACCAAGAAGTATTAAAAAGAGCTGCAACTGAAAAAAACGAAACAAAACAGCTGCAACTGGCTTGTATTAAGGATGTGGATAGATCTAGATTAAACAGTGCTACTCCTAATATATATCATTTCAAACTCACCAAAACTGGGCAGGAGGTAATGAGATGAAGAGTCAGTATCTGGGCCACTGATATTTCCCAGTGAAGCTGGGCAATACACCGTCTGAGAGCTGTTTTCCAGGCTGGTTTCTGCTGTTCCTGGAACTTCTACAAGTATGTATTTTCCAACTACTGAAAGAAAAGAACTCACAACCATGAATTCTATGGGAAGTGAAATTATCCTTCAAGTAAAAGGTGAAAAATACATTCCGAAACAAAGGAAAACTAAAAGAATCTGTCCCTAGCAGTCTTACCCATATGGAAAGGTTAAAGAAAAATCCTCAAACAGAAAGGATACGATGAAAGAAGGAAATCTGGAGCATCAGGAAGAAAGAAAGAGCAATGGGAAGAACGGAAACATGAATGTGAAGAAACTGGACTGTTGCTGGTGAGAATGAAAAATGGTACAGTCTCAGGACTTCCCTGGTGGTCCAGCGGTAAAGAATCTGCCTTCCAATGCAGGGGACGCAGGTTCAATCCCTGGTCGGGGAACTAAGATCCCACATGCCACGGGGCAACTAAGCCCGCGCACCACAACTACTGAGCTCACGTGCCTCAGCGAGAGAGCCTGCGTGCCGCAAACTACAGAGCCCATGCTCCCTGGAGCCTGCAAGCCACAACTAAAGAGGGGAAAACCCACACACCACAACTAGAGAGAAGCCCGCGCACTGCAACGAAGAGCCCACGCTGCAACGAAAGATCTCGCGTGCCACAACTAAGACCCAATGCAGCCAAAAATAAAGTAAATAAATAAATAATAAATCTTTAAAAAAATATAAAGCAAAGGAAAAACCTGAACATGTTTTCAAAAAAACCAAAAAGTAAAAAGAAAAATGGTATATCCTCTCTACTGGCATTTTCTTATAAAACTAAACATGCTAAGACTCAAAAATTGCACTCTTGGCATTCATGACAGAGAAATTATATCTTACATATATACAAAAACCAATACATGGGTGTTGATAACAGCTTTACTCTTTTTTTTTTTTTTTTTTTTTTTTTTGCGGTACGCGGGCCTCTCACCGCTGTGGCCTCTCCCGCTGCGGAGCGCAGGCTCCGGACGCGCAGGCCCAGCGGCCATGGCTCACGGGCCCAGCCGCTCCGTGGCACACAGGATCCTCCCGGACCAGGGCACGGACCCGTGTCCCCTGCGTCGGCAGGTGGACTCCCAACCACTGCGCCACCAGGGAAGCCCCGACTTTACTCTTAATACCAAAAACTAAGGGAAAAAAAAACTAATGCCCTTCAATGGCTGAATGGTTAAAAACAATTACTGCATATTGAAATCCTATAAAACTACTCAGCAATAAAAAGGAAGGAGGGACTTCCCTGGTGGCACAGTGGTTAAGAATCCGCCTGCCAATGCAGGGGACCCGGGTTCGAACCCTGGTCCGTGAAGATCCCACATGCCATGGAGCAACTAAGCCCATGTGCCACAACTACTGAGCCTGCGCCTGCGCTCTAGAGCCCATGAGCCACAACTGCTGAAGCCCAAGCACCTAGAGCCTGTGCTCTGCAACAAGAGAAGCCACCGCAATGAGAAGCCCGCGCACCGCAACGAAGAGTAGCCCCCACTCGCCGCAACTAGAGAAAAGCCTGCGTGCAGCAACGAAGACCCAATGCAGCCAAAAATAAATAAATTTTTTTTTAAAAAGGGAAGGAAATTTTGATACATGCAACAACATGGATGAATCCTCAAGGAATTATGCTGAGTGAAAAAAATCCTCAAAGTTTACGTACTGTAAGAATCCCTTTATATAACACTCTTGAAGTGACAAAATTATAGAGACCAGTGTTTGCCAGGGGCTAGGGAACAAGCAGTGGGGAAGGAAATGGCAACCTGAGAGAGGTGGGTGTGGCTATAAAAGGGCAAGAAGAGGCATCCTTATGGTGATGGAAATGTTTCTGTATCTTGACCGTGTTGGTGGATATCACACCTACTCACGTGATGAAATCAGACAGAAATAAATATAAACACACACAAATTACAACAAGTAAAACTGAGGACATCTCAGTAACATCTGTGTATTATATCAATGTCAATACCCCAGTTGTGATATTTTACTAATTTTGCAAGATGTAATCATTAAGAGAAAAGGGTGAAGTGTAAAAGGGATCTTTTTATATTATTTCTTACAAATATATGTGAATCTAAAATTATTTCAAAATAAAAAGTTTAATTTAAAAAATGGGCTACCATTAACTTGCATTAAGGATGTTGATACATCTAGATTAAACAGTGCTACTTGTAGTATGCATTATTTGAAACTCAGCAAAATTGGGTGGGAGGTTGACAGGTAAAGAAGAATACTGGCCACTGTCATTTCCCAATAAAGTTGGGTAACTCATTGTCTCAGGGTTGTTCTCCAGGCTGGTTTCTGCTATTTCTGGCATAGCTACAGTAAAAACATTTTTCAAGTGCTTATGAAAATAACTCTCAGTCATTAATTCTATACATAGTGAAACTATCCTTCATTAATGTATGGGAAATAAATACATTCTCACATGAAGGAAAACTAAAAGAACTTGTCTCTTGCAGACTTACCCTTAAAGGAAGGCTAAAGGAAAATCTTCAAACAGAAAGAATATGATAAAAGAATGGATCTTTGAGCATCAAGAAGAAAGAACAATGGAAAGAGAAGAAATATGCACGCAGAAAAATTATATCACGTATATTATGGGTGGAAGGTAAAATTATACAGCTCCTCTGAAAAATAATTTTAGCAGTTTCTTATAAAACTAAACATGGAATTACATATGACCCAGAATTGCCCTCTTGGGCATTCATCTCAAAGAAATGTAGACTTATGTTTACACAAAAACTGGTAAAGGACTGTTCATAGAGCTAAACTTGTAATAGCCAAAAACTGGAAATTTCCCAAACATCCTTCTATGGGCAAACAGATAAACAGTTATACACCCATATCATGGAACAGTACTCAACAATAAAAAGGAAGGAACTCTTGATACAAGCAACAACTGGTATAAATCTCCAGGAAATTATGTTCAGTTAAAAAAACAGCCATGCCCAAAAGGTTCTATAGTATTTTATTCCATTTAAATAACAATATTCAAATGACAAAATTATAGAAACGGAAGTCAGTTCAGGGCTTGCAGGGGTTAGGACGGGGCAGGGTGGGAGGAAAGGGTGACCAGAGGGAGGTGATTGTGGTTAATAAAAGGGCAATATGAAGGGTGTTTGTGGTAATGATGGAAATGTTCTGTATCACGACTGTGATGGTGGGCAAATACACTGAGGCATGGAATAAAATTGCACAGAACTAAATACACACACACAAATGTGGATTTAATCAATGTCAGTATCCTGGTTGTGATACTTTACTATAGTTTTGCAAGATGGTATTATTAAGGAAAATGGGTAAAGCACAAGTAGGAACTCTGTATAATTTCTTACAACTACACGTGAATCTAAAACTACCTCAAAATGAAAAGCTTAATTTAAAAAAGAGCTACCACCGACTTGCATTAAGGATGTTAGTGAATCTGAATTAAACAATGCTACTTGTAATATGTATCATTTCAAACTCCCCAAAATTGGGAGGGATGAAGATAGATGAAGAGGCAGTATCCCGGCCACTGTCATTACCCAAAAAAGTTGGATAGTACCTTGACTCAGTGCTGTTTCCAAGGCTGGTTTCTGCCTTTCCTGACACTTCTACAAATAAAAAGTTTTCAAGGGCTGTAATACAAGAACTCTCATCCAGGAATTCCATACTGGGTGAAACTATTCTTCAGAAAGAAGGGGAAATGAAGACATTCTCACACAAAGGAACTACCAAATGTAAAATAGATAGCTAGTGAGAAGCAGCCGCATAGCGCAGGGAGATCAGCTCGGTACTTTGTGTCCACCTAGAGGGGTGGGATAGGGAGGGTGGGAGGGAGACACAAGAGGGAGGAGATATGGGGATATATGCATATGCTGATTCACTTTGTTATAAAGCATAAACTAACACACCATTGTAAAGCAATTATACTCCAATAAAGATATTTTTTAAAAAAAAGATTTTTGTCCCCAGCAGATTTACTCTTAAAAAAGAAAATCTTCTTCCAGATAGGATATGATGAAAGAAGCAATCAGGAAGCATCAGCAGGAAGAAAGAACAATGGAAAGAGCAGAAATATGGCTCCAGAGAAAGTGGATCACTCATACATTGCTGGCAGGAATGCAAAATGGTACACCTACACTGGAAAACAGGTAGTTTCTCATAAAACTAAACACGCAGTTAACATATAACCAGCAACTGCACTCTTGGGTATTCATGTCAGAGAAATTAAAACTTCTGTTTACACAAAAACCTGTACATGAATATTCATAGCAGCCTTAGTCCTCATAGTGAAAAACTAGAAAACAAAACCCCAAATTTTCTTCAGCAGATGAATGCTTAAACTATGACACATCTATACCAAGCAACAGTACTCAGCAATAAAAAGGAAGGAACTAGTGAACAACTTGCTTTAATCTCTAGGGACTTATATTTAGTGAAAAAAGCCAATATCAAAATGTTACATACCATATGCCTACAAATATATAACAATTTTGAAGTGACAAAGTTCTAGAGATGGAGAATAGATCAGTGGTTGCCTGAGTACTGAGGGGATAAGAGGGTCACCACAGGGAGGGCAGGGTCACCACAGGGTGATGGGTGGTTATAAAAAGGCAACACAAGTGATCCTTGTGATGGAAATATTCTGTACCTTGACTATGGTGGTGGACATACAAACTTTATCATATGGTAAAACTGCACAGAACTAAAAGTACACACACGCAAATGAATACAAGTCAAACTGGGAACAGCTGAATAAGATCCATGGATTATATCAACGTCAATATCCTGGTTGTGATATTTTCCTATAGTTTTACAGGATGCTACCACTGAGGGAAATTGGGTAAAGGGTATCACTGTATTATTTCTTACAACTACATGTGAATCTATAATTATCTCAATATAAAACTTCTAATTAAAAAATAGCTATCACTAGTTTGCATTAAGGATGCCTTTGAATATAGATTACTGGATGCTATTCGTAATGTGTGCCGTTTCAAACTCACCAGTAATGGGAGGCATGCAGAGAAATGTCAAGGCAGCGTCTGGGCCCATGCTGTTATTTCCCATTATAGTTGAGTAGTTCATTGTCTCAGAGGTATCTGCCAGACTGGGTTCTCCTTGTGGCAGAACTGCTATAGGCACTGCTACAGTAGCCTGGGCAGATGAGATAACACTGTTGGTACTTTCGGCACCTTCACTGACATAGGAGGATAGAACAGGAAGCCCAGGAGATGGGCTGCGTGGTGTGAAACACGGCTCTAATGAGTATGTGGAGACAATTCTGGGCGGTGGTGGACTCTCCCTGAGGACCGGCTGCTGCAGTTCAGGGAGTGCTGCTGACTGAAGAGATGTTCCTACAGGGTTGGTCTCGGCATTGTCTTCCTGCCTTTCCACGGGTAAAGATGGGCTACAATCTCCCTGTCCAGGGTAAAAGAACAGAATGGGTTAAGCTCCTTTCTGTAATTTCTCCATGAAGTATACAATCAAAACTTTTCTGTGTAAATCCAGATGATCTCTAAAATGACACGAATTCAGTATAAATCTTCTGTGAGTAAAAATAAGAATTGAAAAATCAGTAAAAGCATTAATACCTGTTTTCCTTGCAACATCATTTTCCATAGTCAAGTATAAATGCTGAATTTTGATTATATGATTTTTAATCCTCTTCAACCCTACATTTTGATTGCATTTTATACATTATGGTTACAAACATAAAAATATTCAGTATCATGTCTCAAACCTAGACTTCAGCATTCTTCTAAGAGAGGTTATTCTCCAACCTACTGCTAAAGTAAGTATAGATCAGCCTTGCTAATAATCTCAGAGTTATTCGTTCTCTCTCACTTCTAACTGATTGGTATCTCTAGGCACTAGAGCTTTATGGAAGTAGTTAGGCACAGTTAGGCAACAATGGTTTCTCCAAAGAATGCTGCATTTGTGAAACGACTCCACAAAGGTGGTTAACCTGCCTATTCGTGTTTTCAATAAGTTCTTGCAAACCCTGTCATAATAAAAAAAATTTTAGTAGTTCCTATTTTGAAACAAAAGTAACATATAAGAAAATATCATTAAGCCAAAGTCAAAGTCTGAAAGTTTTCAAGCCGTCAGAAATCTCTTGTTTCCCACTTGATGCCTGGCTGTTGGGGACCCAGAGCCGAGCTGGCTGAGATAAGGCACGCCAACCTCCCACTCAACTACTCCATGTCACACAGGCATTTTACAAAGCTTGAATACTGGGAAGTAAATGGACCACAATTCCTATAAGCCATCACATTTATGATGGAGTCATTTTACATCAAGGAAGGTGCTACTTTAGGAAAGAAATTTTCAAATCTGCTAAAAGGCCAAAGAGCCTCTTTCCATATAATGATGGTATAACCTAATAGGCAGTGAGGGGTCCACTCTGGAAAGAACAGTGAGCCAAATACAACAGATGTGACCTTTGGTTCAGAGTACTTTAAAGTCATGCAATTAACAATTAACCTTACAAAACCTTTGAGTACGTGACCCCTGTATGCCAATCAAGTATGTGACTGATAAAACCGGAGAATTCTTGAAATACACAGAAATTTCATTCGGGCAAAAATACACTTAAAAGGCCAGAACCACTAATTACATCATTCATTCAAAGAAACATTTATTGAAGGCCTACCACCTGTGAGAACTACTTCGCTAGATGCTGGGAATGTGGACATTAAAAAGAAAAAAACAGCTCCTACCCTAAGGAACTCCCATTTTAGCTGGAGAGAGACAAGTAAAGAGACATGGTCAACAGAGAAAGTGATCGGCCGCCTGGAGCAGTGGATTTCAGTGTGCTCCGTGGACCAGCAGCATCAACACCATCCACGAGCTTGTTGGAAATGAAAAATCTCCCACCTCAGATCTACTGAATTGGGAACTCTGAGATCGAGGGCAGTGATCTGTGTTTTCACAAGCCCTCTAGGTGATTCTGATGCACGATGAAGCATGAGACCCACTGGCTCTCAGCCCTGAATAACTAGCACAGGCTCTAGGGGAACACAGTTGGGTTCAAGTTACTTAACTTCTCTGTTGTTCAATTTCCTTATAAATAGAATCGGGATGAAATCCTCTCTCAGTTCTGTTGAGGACAAAACAACGTGCTACAGTATTAATACCAACATAATAATAATAGTACATGATGACTGGTCTGATAGTGCTCAATCATCTATTAGTATTATTATTGCCACGATACAGATAAGAACAAGAGGCTAAGCGTGCACAGAAGAGCAAGACCTAATCCAGCCTGACAGTCGTGGCAGGATTTTCGAAGAAGGAGGTATCTGCGTTGAGAATGAAAAGATGAGAAGGTGTTCACTAGGTAGAGATGTACAGAGGAGCATACAGGGCAGAAGGAACAGTATATTCTAAAATACCCAACAAATTAGGAGTATGGGATTAACTGATATAAACTACTATACATAAAACAGATAAACAAGGATTTACGGTAGAGCACAGGGAATCATACCCCAAATCTTATAATAACCTATAATGGAATATAATCAGCAAAAACCCCGAATTACTATGCTCTACACCCGGAACTAACACAATATTACAAATCAGCTATACTTCAATAAAAAATAGTAAAACAGAAATTAAAAACACCCAAACAGAAAACAGGAAGTCAAATGTTTAGAAAGTGAACATAAATGACGATCGAAGAGCTGGGTTATGATGGGAAGGAGAGAGAGAGGATGACAGCTATAGAGGGATGGGAGGCAAAAAGAAGTGGTTTTTTTAAACCTGTGGGAGAATGACTACGCTGAGAGTGATGGAGACAGAGGCTGAAGACACAAGAGACAGAGGGATGAAGGGAGGTGTCTGAGCACAAGGAAAGAGGGTCAGATGCAGAAACCAGCAGAGGTGTTAGCCTTACAGAGGAAACACTTTTCCCACTCCAGTGGTCAGGAAGGAGGTCGTCAGAGATGGATCCAGGCAAGTGTGAGGGCTGTGGGGAGAGGAATCAGGACTTGGAGGGGATTTCTGCTCCACACCCTCCATTTTCTCCACGAAATAAGAGAACAGGATCGGGGTTGTCTGAGGATCACCAGTCCCCAGTGGAGGTCCTCCCCTCTGCTTCCCAGCCTGGACAGGGCTGGGGTTTTACTAAAGGGGGTGCTGGGCGAGGATTAAAAAAGAACAGATGGAAGTGCTGCACCGTGTGGTCTAGACTGGTAAGGGAAGGCGCCGAAGAAAGGAGGGAGCTAGCACATTAGGAGAAATGGAGCGCATCCCTTAGCTGTGACTTTGGAACCTGGGCACGTCTTAGCGGAGATACTCTATCCCAACACATCTTGCACAATCGCTCAGAAGGCCCTGGCAGAGCAGTGTCAACCCAGTTCATCGTGGATGCTGATGTAAAGCAAGCAGGGGAGAGCACTGCTCAAAAATCAGAACTCCCTACGTCGTCCCTGCATTCCCACTCTCTGTACATCCTTCCCCGGAAGACAAGACACGTTCCCTTTAAGTATTCCACTGCTGTTCTCTATAATGATAAAGACTCCCATAAACATTTTTTACTTTTCAAAGTATGTTCATTATATTCAAGAAACTTTTTTATATGTTAAGAAACATGTATTTGTTTATAAATGTTCATTGCTTCTAGGGTATACCGCTCACAAAATCCTTGATAATTACATACTTCTATCAATCTCCACCAACACGTCAATTTTTACAAAATCCCCTCAAAACTATGGAAGATAAACTCTTTAAAAAATGGTGGGTTGGGCTTCCCTGGTGGCGCAGTGGCTGAGAGTCTGCCTGCCGATGCAGGGGACACGGGTTTGTGCCCCAGTCCGGGAGGATCCCACATGCCACGGAGCGGCTGGGCCCGTGAGCCATGGCCGCTGAGCCTGAGCATCCGGAGCCTGTGCTCCGCAACGGGAGAGACCAAAACAGTGAGAGGCCCGCGCACCGCAAAAAAAAAAAAAAAAAAGGAGAATATTGGAGAAATTCAATATCTAACAGTCTAGATGCAAGACACTTAACTACACTTGACCAGTTATGGGCTATATTTTTTAAGGTACAAAAGCCATATTTTTATTTCAAGTTTTTCACCTAGGGATGTTGTTCTAAGTAGATATTTTTTAAATGTATCACAATGGAGTGATAATCATAGAGAACTTGGCATAGCAAAATTTCTATTAATAGTCCAATGACATTAAATGAGGTGAAGAAAATTTTAGCTCAATATTTTGGAAAACTACATTTAAGAGACAACTTTGATACCTCACAATAGTGCTGGAGTTCCGTAAGTTGGTTACGATGATTTTCATCATAGAAAACTACAGATGCACTGCTCTCCCATTAATATCATGAAAATAAGTGAGTCAATGCTTAATATCTCTAGGAGCCAAATAAAGCACTAGAAATATATATTTCCCTATTTTAATTGTTTTTCTTTTTTACCTACATTCCGAAAGGATTTCAGATGTCTACAAAATAAAGCAGAGATAAAGTAAAAGCAAACCTCACAATCATGAGAATGAAAAAGATAAGAGCCGATTAAAAAAAGGACTAAAGGAAGGAAGTTACTATATAGGAACCTAAGTTTAAAAGAAGCTCCTGAATATCAGTATGAACACATAGTTTATAATATATATAAAAATAGATATAGAAATATAAATATATGTGTATGCCTGGATTAGTAGACATAACACTTATTTCCTAGCTCTGTCCACTAAGAGGGACTAAAATCAATGACACAAGAGTAGCAATGAACACACCTAGTGTCTAGATCTTGGTTTCTAAATACCACTCTCCAATAAAAGGAACCAGAACTCCTTGAAGAGAGGTGAATTCCAGAGCTGGAACAGGGAAAGTATAAATGAGACTACAACACCTTGTGATGTCAGAAAAAAAGGAATTGCTCAAAAAAGAAGTGGGGGCATGTCAAAAGGTCACACGAGGCAACTGGAAGGAGCTCCTGATAGCCAAAGCTGGAAAATTTGATCAATAAAATAGTGATAATATTGGATTATAATTTATATAATACAATAAATGCCCATGCGTACATATTGATATAAAATATGTAATTGAATGAATAAATAAATGGGGAGACAGGACAGTTATTTGTTACTAATCAATTCCAATTAATAAATACAAAGGAATAAGGGAAATAGAAAGTCACCATTAGGCAAACACCACAGTGCTGAATGCTGCAGGTGAGATCCATGAGCTAACTCAACACAGGGCAAAAAGTTGAGGACAGGACATTAGCATAGTCTCAAAGTACACTCCTACCTAAGATATTTATTAATTACAAAGGGAAAATAGTAATTTTACAGTGAAAAAAATCCAGAAGACACCAGATGATTGATGTTAACATCACCAGTAAAAAGATATATGGACACCTCATACTCCTGATACGATTCAATGAGGAGACAACATGGTTTGTGTGGCGTTCTCGCCAAAAATGCATAATCTCAATCTATTCAAGAGAAAATATCAGACATATCAAAATCGAGAGACATTTTACAAAATAACTGATCGGTACACGCATCAAAAATGTCAAGGTGGGCTTCCCTGGTGGCGCAGTGGTTGAGAGTCCGCCTGCCGATGCAGGGGACACGGGTTCGTGCCCTGGTCCGGGAAGATCCCACATGCCGCGGAACGGCTAGGCCCGTGAGCCATGGCCTCTGAGCCTGCGCGTCCGGAGCCTGCGCGTCCGGAGCCTGTGCTCCGCAACGGGAGAGGCCCATGTACCTTAAAAAAAAAAAAAAGTCAAGGTCACAAAAGAGAAGGAAAGAATAAGGAGTTGTCACAGATTGGAAGAAACTAAAGAGACACAACTAATTTCCATCTGGGATACTGGATCAGATCCTGGAACAGAAAAAGGACATTGTGGGGGGGATAGTGTAATTCAAACAAGGATGCAGTTTAGCTTATTGTAAGGTACCAATGTTAATATCCTGGTTTTGAAAACTGTACTGTGGTTAAACAATTGCCATAACTTTAAATTATACAGGTCAGTTAACATTAAGGGAAGGGAAGTGTATACACAAGAACTCTTTGTAATATATTTGCAACTCTTCCATAAACCTAAAAGTATTTCAAAAATTAGAAAAGCTACTGAAACAGGGTACAAAACTGCTATGAATTTCTATCAGATAAGGAAAAGAGGAAAATAAAATGGTAAACTGCTCATGTGAGAGAAATATTTCCTTGCGCTCACAGTTCAGAGGTACTCCATAGTCAATGAAGGCTGAAAAAGAATTTTAATCATTGTCTTTATGATAGTAAATGTAAATATATTGGGCAATTATAAATTAATATTACTTAAATATTCAGTCTGATGTACATTCATTAATGACACTTCCACCTTCTTTACAATGAGGTGTTCATGTTTTTGTATAGGAAGGATTTATTAATAAACCAAAAGGAAATATAAAAGAAGGAACTGAAAGAAAAGTTTTAGGACTTGAATTTCGCTTTCAAGAAGCACCAAAGGGGGACTACCCTGGTGGCGCAATGGTTAATATTCCACCTGCCAATGCAGGGTACACAGGTTCGAACCCTGGTCCAGGAAGATCCCACATGCCGCGGAACAACTAAGCCCGTGTGCCACAACTACTGAGCCTGCACTCTAGAACCCGTGAGCCACAACTACTGAAGCCCACGTGCCTAGAGCCTGTGCCCCACAACAAAGAGAAGTCACCGCAATGAGAAGCCCGCACACCGCCACGAACAGTAGCCCCCGCTCGCCGCAACTAAAGAAAGCCCATGCACAGCAATGAAGGCCCAACGCAGCCAAAAAATAAATAAATAAACAAATTTATTATTAAAAAAGAGGAAGCACCAAAGGCCTAAAGGACCTCTGCCCGCTGCAAATACTACAACAACATGGGAAGATATTTGCAGAACTATTTTCTCATTAAGTCAACTACACTTAAGATAACATTTTCCATCAAGCTTAACCCCTTATGTACTTCAGGATGGAAAGACTAGTCTTCCAGTAATCTGGCACCAGAACTGCTTTAAAAGCAAATATTTCTAACCACGAAGAACCAAATGTTATATGGCTTTTAATTTTCAAATAATCCAACAGTGACACTCTGTGGACAAAATAGGAAGCACATAAGCACCTATGTTTCTTAATAGAATAACCTCTAAGACACCTTAAATCCTTTTCTGGAATAAAATAGAGTATAAATAAATAAACAGCAAATAACCATTTGATTTAATTATAATAACTATTTTAAGGATGAATTATGGACTATAAGGATAATTTTAATAGAAATATACCAAGTAGTTATCAATGTCTTTGTTTTAAAAAATTATCTGAATTAGCCCGCATTACAAACTTATTAGGCAGTAAAAATTATATGGAATTATAATATAGATTAGTAATAATAAAAACAATGTTGTCATCTTACCCTTCTATTAATGCTTTATGCTTACCAAAGTGCTTTCACATAATTATGTCAGAAACCATGGCTCTTGGAAGGCAAATAACATTATCCCCCCAAAGATTAAAATATTGGGGCTGATAGAAGTTAAGAGAATTGCCTGTACTGATTAGGTGGTATTACTATCTTCATCCTTATGTAAGTAAATAAATGCATTTTCTGTTAAGTTTAATTATATATAGTTTAATAATCTATTTTATTCAACTTCAAAGATTTAGAAGCATAGCAGAATATGATGAGAATGTAAAGCAACACAACCACTTCAGAAAACTGTTTGGCAGTTTCTCATAAACTTTAATCTACCCTGTGACCCAGTATTTCCACTCCTGAGCATTTACCCAAATTAAACGTAAATATATGTTCACAAAGAGACTTCCATAATAATGTTCACAGCCACTTTACTCATAATAGCCGAAAACTGGAAACAACCCTAATGTCCATCAGAAGGAGAAGGGATAAACAAATCATGGATATTCATACAACAGAATATTACTTAGCAATAAATGGGAATGCTACAACCAGATGAATTTCCAAACATTACTCTAAGGAAAAGAGACCATGACACAAAAGAGTGCATACTATATGATTCTATTTACATAAAGTTCTAGAATAGGCAAAACTAATCTATGATGGAAAAAAACATCCAAATGGTATTTCACCAAGGTTCAGGGGGTGGGGACTTACTGGGAATAGGCATGAGGGAAATTTCTGGGATGATGGAAATGTTCTTACCTTGATGAGGGGTGAGCGTACATATTTGTCAAAACTCATTGAACTATATACACTTAAAGATCTGTGCATTTCACTGTATGAAATTAAACTCAATCTATTAAAAAGAAATAAAGCAGAATGAAAAACAGAAAGATTTTCACTTTACCATACAATCCACGTTATCCTCTCCTGGAATAGATAATCGCGCTTTTTTGCGCAACGGGATGAACTCCGTTTCCGCTGAGTAGGGGTCACGTCTTCTTAAATTTGCTAGACGGTTCATTTGTGAAACTGGTTGGTCACCTAGCTCTGCTAAACCTTCAACTCCTGAAAAGCAAGGCATAAAAAAGTTACTTCACCCACTTACTGCCTTAATAAACTTAACATGGATATGTTCTCAGAATACCAACTCAAGCTGAATTGGAGTCCTGGCTGAAGTTTAGAGAGCGACAAAATGAGAATTCTTCCATTAGTGATTTAGAATAAACCTTTAAAAAGTGAAGGGTTTTATTGCCCACGCGTAGGAATAAGAATCCAGATCGAACACATTTCCAAATTATGAAGCGGATGCTCCACAACCTAAAGGCTACAGAGTAAGTGCTGGAGACAAATGAACAACAGAGCATGAGTCCTAACTGCTTTGGTCAAGGAGCTCCGAAGCTTTTTACTCAGGGAGACTGCGGGCCTCCAAATGTGAGTCAGGAGTCTCTTGTGGCTTGGGCCGCCCACCACGGTGCGGCCTGGAGAGACCACTAAAGACATCGCCACCTCCCCTGCTCGGTGAAAACTGGGTGAGATTACGTCTAAGGTCATTTCAGTGCTAAGATTATGATTGCTTCCGTAGTTAAATTTTAAATTAAACTTAAAGGACTGTATGTGAAAAATAAGCCAAAATCTCTTCTAGAATTATGTAGGCTCGGTTATGGTTCTGAGTCATTCATCTCTGCCACCAGGAGGACGTTGAGTGCAATGCTGTCATATCATATCTCGTAGTAGATTTGAACGCTGGCATCACAGTACCGGGAAGGGCGTTAATGAGAGAGCTAGGTTCCCTTTATCCATCCTGAGCCAGGGCAGGAATGAGGCGGAATGAAGGGTTTCGAGTTTTACCTCCTTTCCTGTTTCCCTTTCATTCTATAGTGGAGATACTAAGGAACAAAGGCTCAGAAACAAGAAATCAGAGGAGTTAAAGACTCTTGGGCTTCCCTGGTGGTGCAGTGGTTGAGAGTCAGCCTGCCGATGCAGGAGACATGGGTTCGTGTCCCGGTCTGGGAAGATCCCACATGCCGCGGAGCGGCTGGGCCAGTTAGCCATGGCCGCTGGGCTTGCGCTTCCGGAGCCTGTGCTCCGCAACGGGAGAGGCCACAGCAGGGAGAGGCCCGCGTACCGCAAAAAAAAAAAAAGAAAAAAAAGTGTGTATATTTAGTTCTATACTGTTCCTGAGTTATGTCCTTTTATAATAAACTGTTATTCTAGTAAGTAAAATGTTTCTCTGAGTTCTGTGAGCTGCTCTAGAAAATTAATTGAACCCAAGCAGGAGGTTGTGGGAAACTCTGATTTATAGCAAGTAGGTCAGAAGCACAGGTGACAGCCTGGGCTTGTGACTGGGGTATGAGGAGGGGTGGCAGGGGGCAGTCTTGTAAGACTGAGCCCTCAACCTGTGGAATCTGACACTATCTACAATAGATAATGTCAGAATTGAGTTGAATTCTCAGACAAGCTGCTGGTGTCCAAGAATTGCTTGCTGTTGTGTGGGAAGCCCCAACATACACATTGGAATTGGGTTCAGGAACCTAAAAGAATAGTGTATAATTCAATTGAGCTAAAGCTCAATCTAAAGACAGGCAAATATAATCAATGGTGGGAGATGTCAGGATAGCGCTACCTTGCAAGAGAGTAGTGACTGAAAGGGAGGTGAGAGCTGATTCTGGGGGGCTCAGTGTTGGTTGTATGTGTGTATTAATTAGAAAATTATTTAAGCTGCATATTTATGATTTGTGCATATTTTGTATGTGATAGATTTCTATAAAAAGTCAACCTAAAATTAAGCTCTTTATAAAAAATTCAGAATCTAAATAAAGTAATCCATCACTAAGAAATATCATAACCCTTAGATATATTTCCTTCTTGTTTTCTTACTATCTATATATTTTATTTTTTAATTTTTGTTTTTTTTTTATAAATTTATTTATTTTATTTATTTGTTTTGGCTGCATTGAGTCTTTGTTGCTGCACGCGGGCTTTCTCTAGTTGCGGTGAGTGGGGGCTACTCTTCGTTGCGGTGCACGGGCTTCTCATTGCGGTGGCTTCTCTTGTTGCCGAGCATGGGCTCAAGGCATGCGGGCTTCAGGAGTTGTGGCTCGCGGGCTCTAGAGCACAGGCTCGGTAGTTGTGGCGCACGGGCTTAGTTGCTCCACAGCATGTGGGATCTTCCTGGACCAGGGCTCAAATTCGTGTCCCCTGCATTGGCAAGCGGATTCTTAATCACTGCGCCACTAGGGAAGCCCTCTATATATTTTATATAGTAGTTTGACTCATATTGTACATGTATTCTGAGCAATTTTGTATGTCATTTATAATTTTTAAAATATTTTAAATGCCTGCATAATATTCCATCATGTATATGTCCATAGGTTATGTTACCTGTTTTCTGTTGTAGGACATTAATACGGCTTCCAATTGCTCATTATTTTGCTATAATGATGTGTACACATTCAAATGTAAATATTTATGTACATCTCTGAATAGTTCTTTATAATGTATATATAGAAGAGTCAGTAGGTCAAAGGCTATGAGCACTTCAGGGGCTCCTGACAGGTGTTGCCAAAATGTCCAAAAAGGTTGTACTAATTTACATTCATAGAAAACTGAAGTACAGTGGTTTTTCTCCATTATCACTAAAATGAATCATTTAAAAATTTCTAATTTGATAGATGAAAGTTTTTCTATCCCATTTTAGTTTGCATTTCTCTTGCTACTAATGTAGTTGAATATTTTCAGGTGTTTGCTATCTATTAAGATTTCCTGTTCTGTGACTTGTTATTTTTCATGTCCTCTGATCATTGCCCTATTGGGGTTTCAGTGTTTCCTGTTTGATTTGTGTGAGGTCTTGCTATCTTAAGGATAATAACTCTGGAAAATGTATATTTTCGGCAAATACTTTTCCCAGGTAGTGATGTGATTTTTGAAGTCTGATGCTTTTGAGAGAGGGAGTGGTTCTTTATTTTTAATTTCATCAAATTCATTAATATTTTTGTGACTTCTCGAACTACTTCTATACTCAATCTTTCACTAGGATTAGGAAAAACATTCAACTATATTTTCTTCTAGTTTTCCATACTTTCATTTACTAGATATTCAGCTCTCTAATCCAACTTGAAATTATTTGTGACGTGAGGCAAAACCCAGTGGGCTTCCCTACTCCTAATAGTTAACCATTTGTACCAGCATGATTTACTATGTAATATGTTTCTCATATTAATATACTGTAGTATATTAACTCTAAATTCTTTGTTCTGTTTATGATCTTCCTATTGCATTAAATCTGGCTCCCTGTTTCAAAACTAGTATCATAGTATTTCGATAATTGTCCTTTTAAACTTTTTGTGCATTTGATATGGTAAATTACCACTTGTCCCTTAAACAGGTTTTCCCAAGGTTTTTTTTAAAGGTACACTAAAGTATTTTTTCTCATCCAGGAACACTTTGTGTCTCTCCACTTAAGCCTTTTTTTATGACCCTCAGTACAGTATTTTCTTTCCTTTCATATAGGTTCTGCTATTTTTTATTTGTTTATTCCTTATAATTTTAAATATTTGTTTGTAGCCATTATCAATTGGGTTTTTTTCCTATATATTTTCTAAATTGCTTGATGCTGGTATATGAGAAGACAATTTGTCCTTATAATTTAAAAATTTATCTAAACTGACTCAAGAAAAAATAGAAAATCTCAACAGACCTATAACAAGTGAAGAGATTGAGTCAATCATCACAAACCTCCCAGTAAAGAAAAGGTCTGGACCAGAGGGCTTCACTGCTGGATTCTACCAAACATTTAAAGAAGAATTAACACACCAATCCTTCTCAAGCTCTTCTAAAAAACTGAAGAATTACCATGATATCAAAGCCAGATAAAGACATTACAATAAAAGAAAAAGACCAACATCCCTTACGAACATAGATGTAAAAATCCTCAAAAAAATATTAGCAAGTCTAATCCAACAGCATGTTAAAAGTATTATTCAGGGACTTCCCTGGCAGGCCAGTGGTTAAGACTCTGTGCTTCCACTGCAGGGGCTGCAGGTTCAATCCCTGGTTGGGGAACGAAGATCCCGCATGCCACGTGGCACAGTCAAAATGTAAAAAAAAAAAAACAAAAAAAAACAAAAAAAGGATTATTCACCATGACCAAGAGGGATTTATCCCAGGAATGCAAGGGTGGTTCAACATAAGAAAACCAATCAATGTAACACATCACATTAATATAATAAAGGGGGAAAAAACACATGATCATCTCAATTGATGCCAAAAAGGAATCTGACAAAATCCAACATCATTTCATTAAAAAAATTCTCAGAGGGCTTCCCTGGTGGCGCAGTGGTTGGGAGTCCGCCTGCCGATGCACGGAACACAGGTTCGTGCCCCGGTCCAGGAAGATCCCACATGCCGCGGAGTGGCTGGGCCCATGAGCCATGGCCGCTGAGCCTGCACGTCCGGAGCCTGTGCTCCGCAACGGGAGAGGCCACAACAGTGAGAGGCCCGCGTACCGAAAAAAAAAAAATTCTCAGAAAACTAGGAACAAAGGGAAAATTCCACAACTAGATAAAGGGTATTTATGAAAACCCACAGCTAACATCACATTCAATGGTGAATGACCTGAAAGCTTTTCCCCTGAGATTGGGAGCAAGACAAGGATGCCCGTTTTCACCACTGCTATCAATATTGTACTGAAAATTTTAGCCAGAGCTATTAGGCTGTCAAATGCTACTTTGAACACTTACAAATGATTAAAATGATAAATATGTTATATATATTTTACCACAATAAAAAAATTACCTAGCCGCCTTTTCTGAAATCTCCTATTCTGAATTTTTATGTCACTTAGATAGATAAAAAGGATCCGACTATAAGTACTGCTCTGCAACCTCCTTTTTCCACTAAACATGTATTAGTCTTTCCAAACTAATACCTTTAGGTATACTGCAATCAGTTTTAACAGCTTCTCAGTTTCCTATCATGCAGATAGGCCATGCATGATTTATTTAACCAGTCCCCAATTCATGGATATTTAAGTTACTTCTAAAGTTTCCCTCTTGCAAAGAACGCTGCTGAACAGTCGTGTACTTCTGCAAGTAGTTGTATGGGATAAGTTCCTAGAAGTAGAAATGAGATGTCAAAGGGCATCCACAATTGAAAATTCTCCTCTAGTTCTTTCCCTACTATCAAGGAGTCAGTCAGATGTTTTGTAATACACTAAGAAAGCATCCTGTTGGTCTTGAATATAGTCTTAAAACCAGAACTGATAACAAGTGGTATCAAATGACTTTTGGCATCATTTAGACCAGGGGTTGGCAAACTACAGCCTGTAGACCAAACCCACCCTGCTGCCTGTTTTTGTATAGCCCAGGAGCCAAGAATGGTTTTATTTTTTGGTGGGTTTTTTTTTCACATTTTTAAGTTTTAAATTTTAAAAAACACAAAAGAATATTTCATGAAATGGAAAAATTATAGGAAATTCAAATTTCAGAGTCCATAAAGTTTTACTGGAACACAGCCATACTCGTCTGCTAATATAATGTTGTTTTCACATTTCAACAGGAGAGCTGAGTAGTTGCAACAGAGCCCTTACAACTTTAAATCCTAAAATATTTACTATCCGGTCCTTTACAGAAAAAGTTTGCTGACCTCTAATCTAAGCAACAATACTTCAATGTTTTAAAGAGTAGGAAACTCAAGTCTCTAAGCAAATGGCAAAGAGCATACTGTCATATAGTTACTGAAGGAATGTTCCCAAGGGGTAACATCTCTTGGCTCTGTGTATAAGTGAGGAGGTGAATGGCCTCCCATTTCCTTCTTATTGTGGTTGAGAAGCAACCACTGAAAGGACAAGTAGCTAGAGCTCTGGTTGCAGGATTCTACTTTCCAGGGACTCTTTTTTGGGTGCTAATGTAAATGATGCTCTGTTTTTAATTTCAAGTTTCATTTGTTTACTGCTTGTATATAGGAAAGGGATTGACTTTTGCATATTAACCTTGTATCCTGAGAATCTTGCTATAATTGCTTGGGAGTTTTTTGTTGATTCTTTGAGATCTTCAACAAAGACAATCATCTCGTCTATTCCACGGACTCTTGGCCCAAGATGTTTCTCCCATAACTTCAGTTTTTGCTTTGCCCCCAAATAGTTATAATTTTAGTTGCCAGGTATAAATAATTTTTCAGAAACAAAATATATTCTCCCGAACACTTTCCAAGGCTACCTCCCCACTTCCCGTAGAACAAAAATAGAAAAGGAGACATGACAAAGCTTAAATGAAGGGAAAATGAAAGCACAAGTAAACACTGTGCTATTAACACAAAGCTTCGCCCTCTGATAAAAACTAATTAATGTAAAAATTAGAGGAATATTTAAGCAATTTACTGGAAATGAGGACCAGGGAGCAAAATTTCACACAGGAGGAAATTTAACAAAATTACCATATGACAATTGGGATGGTTCCTCAGAGGTATCACTGTTGCCTTCAAAATCTGGTTGTAGAGTCAACACTTCATCACTGGAAACTATGTTCTCAGTAACCTCTGTATTAGAATCTTCTACTATCACAAGATCAGCATCATCATTGGCATCACTGTCCTCTTCAAGAGCTATAGTAATATAAGCTAAGAAGAAGCAAAGAGAAAGGGTATATTAGATAGCACATTAAATTGAAAGTTTCTAGAGGAAACTACCTTATAAAGTTACGGAGTGTTTAAAAAACATTTTAGCTGAAAAAAATTACATGAAGCATTTTCATATCTCTAATTTCAAGTTAGCTAAGACATCAACTGCTTAGTATGAAGCTTTGAGATATACGTGTATGTACACACACACAAATAGTATTATTTCTAGGACTTCCAATTCTATAGAGCAATAAATTTCTTCTCCTTTAAGGAACTGGACCACAGAAAGATGAAAAGGCAGAGGGCTATGTACCAGATGAAGGAACAAGACAAAACCCCAGAAAAACAACTAAATGAAGTGGAGAGAGGCAACCTTCCAGAAAAAGAATTCAGAATAATGATAGTGAAGATGATCCAGGACCGCAGAAAACGAATGCAGGCAAAGATTGAGAAAATGTAAGAAATGTTTAACAAAGGCCTAGAAGAATTAAAGAACAAACAGAGATGAACAGTACAATAAATGAAATGAAAAAAACACTACAAGGAATCAATAGCAGAATAACTGAGGCAGAAGAATGGATAACTGACCCGGAAGACAGAATGGTGGAATTTACTGCTGCGGAACAGAATAAAGAAAAAAGAATGAAAAGAAATGAAGACAGCCTAAGAGTCCTCTGGGACAACATTAAACACAACAACATTCGCATTAGAGGGGTCCCAGAAGGAGAAGAGAGAGAGAAAGAACCCGAGAAAATATTTGAGGAGATTATAGTCGAAAACTTCCCTAACATGGGAAAGGAAATAGCCACCCAAGTCCAGGAAGTGCAGAGAGTCCCAGGCAGGATAAACCCAAGGAGAAACACACCGAGACACATAGTAATCAAATTGGCAAAAATTAAAGACAAAGAAAAATTATTGAAAGCAGCAAGGGAAAAATGACAAATAACATACAAGGGAACTCGCATAAGGTTAACAGCTGATTTCTCAGCAGAAGCTCTACAAGCCAGAAGGGAGTGGCATGACGTATTTAAAGTGATGAAAGGGAAGAACCTACAACCCAGATTACTCTACCCAGCAAGGATCTCATTCAGATTCGATGGAGAAATCAAAAGCTTTAGAGACAAGCAAAAGCTAAGAGAATTCAGTACCACCAAAACAGCTCTACAACAAATGCTAAAGGAACTTCTCTAAGTGGGAAACACAAGAGAAGAAAAGGACCTACAAAAACAAACCCAAAACCTTAAGAAAATGGTAATAGGAACATACATATCGACAATTACCTTAAACGTGAATGGATTAAATGCTCCAACCAAAAGACACAGGCTTGCTGAATGGATACAAAAACAAGACCCATATATATGCTGTCTACAAGAGACCCACTTCAGACCTAGGGACACATACAGACTGAAAGTGAAGGGATGGAAAAAAATGTTCCATGCAAATGGAAATCAAAAGAAAGCTGGAGTAGCAATACTCATATCAGATAAAACTGACTTTAAAATAAAGAATGTTACAAGAGACAAGGAAGGACACTACATCATGATCAAGGGATCAATCCAAGAAGAAGATATAACAATTAAAACTATATATGCACCCAACATAGGAGCACCTCAATACATAAGGTAACTGCTAACAGCTGTAAAAGAGGAAATCGACAGTAACACAATAATAATGGGGGACTTTAACACCTCACTGACACCAATGGACAGATCATCCAAAGAGAAAATTAATAAGGAAACAGAAGCTTTAAGTGACACAATACCAGATAGATTTAATTGATATTTATAGGCCATTCCATCCAAAAACAGCAGATCACAATTTCTTCACAAGTGCACAAGGAACATTCTCTAGGATAGATCATATTGTGGGTCACAAATCAAGTCTCAGTAAATTTAAGAAAATTGAAATCATATCAAGCATCTTTTCTGACCACAACGCTATGAGATTAGAAATCAATTACAGGGAAAAAACCGTAAAAAACACAAACACATGGAGGTTAAACAATATGTTACTAAATAACGAAGAGATCACTGAAGAAATCAAAGAGGAAATCAAAAACCACCTAAAGACAAATGACAATGAAAACACGACAGTCCAAAACCTATGGGATGCAGCAAAAGCAGTTCTAAGAGGGAAGTTTATAGCAATACCATCCTACCTCAAGAAACAACAAACATCTCAAATAAACAATCGAACCTTACATCTAAAGGAACTAGAGAAAGAAGAACAAACAAAACCCAAAGTTAGTAGAAGGAAAGAAATCATAAAAATCAGAGCAGAAATAAACAAAATAGAAACAAAGAAGACAATAGCAAAAATCAATAAAACTAAAAGCTGGTTCTTTGAGAAGATAAACAAAATTGATAAACCATTAGCCAGACTCATCAAGAAAAAAAGAGGGAGAGGGGGCTTCCCTGGTGGCGCAGTGGTTGAGAGTCTGCCTGCCGATGCAGGGGACACGGGTTCGTGCCCCGGTCCGGGAAGATCCCATATGCCACGGAACGGCTAGGCCCGTGAGCCATGGCCGCTAAGCCTGCGCGTCCGGAGCCTGTGCTCTGCAACGGGAGAGGCCACAACAGTGAGAGGCCCGCATAGCGCAAAAAAAAAAAAAAAGAGAGAGAAACAGGACTCAAATCAATAAAATTAAAAATGAAAAAGGAGAAGTTACAACAGACACCACAGAAATACAAAGCATCCTAAGAGACTACTACAAGCAACTCTATGCCAATAAAATGGACAACCTGGAAGAAATGGACAAATTCTTAGAAAGGTATAACCTTTCAAAACTGAACCAGGAAGAAATAGAAAATATGAACAGACCAATCACAAATAATGAAATTGAAACTGTGATTAAAAATCTTCCAACAAACAAAAGTCCAGGACCAGAGGGCTTCACAGATGAATTCCATCAAACATTTAGAGAAGAGCTAACACAGATCCTTCTCAAACTCTTCCAAAAAATTGCAGAGGAAGGAACACTCCCAAACTCATTCTATGAGGCCACGATCACCCTGACACCACAACCAGACAAAGATACTACAAAAAAAGAAAATTACAGACCAATATCACTGATGAATATAGATGCAAAAATCCTCAACAAAATACTAGCAAACAGAATCCAACAACACATTAAAAGGATCATACACCATGATCAAGTGGGATTTATCCCATGGATGCAAGGATTCTGCAATATACGCAAATCAATCAATGTGATACACCATTTTAACACATTGAAAGAGGAAAACCATATGATCATCTCAATAGATGCAGAAAAAGCTTTTGACAAAATTCAACACCCATTTATGATAAAAGCCCTCCAGAAAGTGAGCATAGAGGGAACCTATCTCAACATAATAAACGTCATATGTGACAAACCCACAGCAAACATCATTCTCAATGGTGAAAAACTGAAAGCATTTCCTCTAAGACCAGGAACAAGACAAGGATGTCCACTCACACAACTATTATTCAACATAGTTTTGGAAGTCCTAGCCATGGCAATCAGAGAAGAAAAATAAATAAAAGGAATACAAATTGGAAAAGAAGAAGTAAAATTGTCACTGTTTGCAGATGACATGATACTATACATAGAGAATCCTAAAGATGCCACCGGAAAACTACTAGAGCTAATCAATGAATTTGGTAAAGCTGCAGGATACAAAATTAATGCACAGAAATCTCTTGCATTCCTATATGCTAATGATTAAAAATCTGAAAGAGAAATTAAGGAAACACTCCCACTTACCACTGCAACAAGAAGAATAAAATACCAAGGAATAAACCTACCTAGGGAGACAAAAGACCTGTATGCAGAAAACTATAATACACTGCTGAAAGAAATTAAAGATGATACCAACAGATGGAGAGATATACCATGTTCTTAGATTGGAAGAATCAAGATTGTGAAAGTGACTATAGTACCCAAAGCCATCTACAGATTCAATGCAATCCCTATCAAATTACCAATGGCATTTTTTACAGAACTAGAACAAAAAATCTTAAAATTTGTATGGAGACACAAAAGACCCCGAATAGCCAAAGCGGTCTTGAAGGAAAAAAAACAGAGCTGCAGGAATCAGACTGCCTGACTTCAGACTATACTACAAAGGTACAGTAATCAAGACAATATGGTACTGGCACAAAATCAGAAATATAGAATAATGGAACAGGATAGAAAGCCCAGAGATAAACCCACGCACCTATGGTCAACTAATCTATGACAAAGGAGGCAAGGATATACAATGGAGAAAAGACAGTCTCTTCAATAAGTGGTGCTGGGAAAACTGGAGAGCTACATGTAAAAGAATGAAATTAGAACACTCCCTAACACCATACACAAAAATAAGCTCAAAATGGATTAAAGACCTAAATGTAAGGCCAGAAACTATCAAACTCTTAGAGGAAAACATAGGCAGAACACTCTATGACATAAGTCACAGCAAGATCCTTTCTGACCCACCTCCTAGAGTAATGGAAATAAAAACAAAAATAAACAAATGGGACCTAATGAAACTTCAAAGCTTTTGCACAGCAAAGGAAACCATAAACAAGACCAAAAGACAACCCTCAGAATGGGAGAAAATATTTGCAAATGAAGCAACTGACAAAGGATTAATCTCCAGATTTTACAAGCAGCTCATGCAGCTCAATAACAAAAAAACAAACAATCCAATCCAAAAATTGGCAGAAGACCTAAATAGACATTTCTCCAAAGAAGACATACAGATGGCCAAGAAGCACATGAAAAGCTGCTCAACATCACTAATTATTAGAGAAATGCAAATCAAAACTACAATGAGGTATCACATCACACCAGTTAGAATGGGCAGCATCAGAAAATCTACAAACAACAAATGCTGGAGAGGGTGTGGAGAAAAGGGAACCCTCTTGCACTGTTGGTGAGAATGTAAATTGATACAGCCACTATGGAGAACAGTATGGAGGTTCTTTAAAAAACTAAAAATATAACTACCATATGACCCAGCAATCCCACTACTGGGCATATACCCAGAGAAAACCATAATTCAAAAAGACACGCGCACCGCAATGTTCATTGCAGCACTATTTACAATAGCCAGGACATGGAAGCAACCTAAATGCCCATCGACAGATGAATAGATAAAGAAATTGTGGTACATATATACAATGGAATATTACTCAGCCTTAAAAAGGAACGAAATTGGTCATTTGTAGAGGCGTGGATGGATCTAGAGACTGTCATACCGAGTGAAGTAAGTCAGAAAGAGAAAAACAAATAACGTATATTAATGCATATATGTGGAACCTACAAATGAACCGGTTTGCAGGGCAGAAATTGGGACACAGATGTACAGAACAAACATATGGACACCAAGGGGGGAAAGTGGCCAGGGACGGGGGGGTGGTGGTGTGATGAATTAGGAGATTGGGATTGACATATATACACTAATATGTATAAAATGGATAACTAATAAGAACCTTCTGTTTAAAAAAATAAATAAAATAAAATTCAGAAAAAAAAAAGAAACTGGACCACCTGGCCCATGTACTATGTGTTCAATGATATGCTTTTAACTTTTAAAGGATACAACTGGTATTACACAACCACACTTTGTGGTGACCATGAATTCCCAAACTTGTTCTTTAAAAATCAATATCGCGCTTCCCTGGTGGTGTAGTGGTTAAGAATCCGCCTGCCAATGAAGGGGACACGGGTTCGAGCCCTGGTCCGGGAATATCCCACATGTCGTGGAGCAACTAAGCCCGTGTGCCACAACTACTGAGCCTGCGCTCTAGAGCCCAAGAGCCACAACTGCTGAGCCTGCGTGCTACAGCTACTGAAGCCCACACACCTAGAATCCATGCTCCACAACAAGAGAAGCCACCGCAATGAGAAGACTGCACACCACAAGGAAGAGTAGCCCCCACTCGCTGCAACTAGAGAAAGCCCTCGCGCAGCAACGAAGACCCAATGTAGCCAAAAATAAATAAATTTTTTTAAAGGTGACATTTAAAAATAAAAAAATAAAAATAAATTATCAATCCTTATGATAATAAATAATGCAGAAATAATGTACAAAAGTAAATGTTGTTATCAAACAAATTAAATTCAAATTGAATCTCACAAAATGTGAAATAGATGACTACAGGTAAACTAGATGTGAAATATCAACTTGGTAAACCATTCTAATGAATATGAAAAATAGCACAATATGCCAAATGTATGGTCTCTAAATGGGTTTTTTTATTTCTTAAAGTTGATCTGAAAAAGAACATGTTTAAGCTTGAAGTATTAACTCGTAGATCACATTTATATTGCATATCTTGGATTCAGTACATTTATTTGCAATAGACCAAAGTATTAGAATAAAGTAACTAGCTAGTATAAGGTGGTGTGAAAATGGTACTAAATTAGGAATCACATGGTGTAGGCTCCAATTCAGGCTCTCTAGCTATCCAGGGGTATTAACTTTGGGCCAGATACATCTACTCTTTTGCCTCTGTTTTCTCATCCATAAAACTTTGGGATTGAGTTTGGAGAGTCCCAACTATTAAGTACCAAGACTTAATAGTCTTCATGGAAAAAAAATAGAACATTAGAAACTACCTAGTTATCCAAACAAAAGGAAACTGGTTAAATAAATTATGGTATTTTCATATGATGGAATGGTATATTGCCAATGAGAAGCACATTCTCAAAGAACATTTATTAATATTAGAAATGCTTGTGAAATACTTGCTTCTTAAACGGGGGTAAGATTCAAAGCAGAAAAATACAGCATAATCTTAACTTTGAGAGCAGAAGGAAACATACCAATGGTTATCTCTGTGTCACTATCTCTGGGTGGCAAAATTATCTTCATTAGACTTCTCTGTATTTGTTAAGATTCTCCACAATAAAGCTTAGACTTTATAATCAAGAGAAAATAACAAAGGCAACTGAAATTTTATTTTTAAGACAAGTTTTTGTATATCAACTGATCTTTCAAACTAGTATGAGTAAAGCTACTGACAACTCCACTAAGATTTCTCAGTTAATTGGCAAAATTCTAATTCCTTTAGGTATATGCATAGCCTTCAGAGGCAATTTTTAAGACATTATAATATTTAGAAGTTTTTTGAAGATTATGGTCCCAAGGTGCAAGGAACTAAGTTGCCATGAACTTACCAGATAAGGCATTAGTTCACAATGGTGAGGGCTGAAACCTGCGTTTCACATGACAACTAGTGCAAAGAATATACACAGCAAAACAGGGCAGATTACAATGGCCAGATCATTCCGACGTTTTTAGCAAAACTGTGCGTCAGTACACTGAACAATCACTTTCTAAATCTTCTGCCCAGGACTCTAAAAACCAGCCCTTCTACTCTCCTAGTCAAACTTTAGAGACTACAAAGTCGGCCCGTTGGGGGATAATACCACCAAAATGTGTCCCATCGCCCAGCACTTGCTGCAGGCAGGCTTGAAACTGAATCGAGCCCATGCCCTGCTTTATAAAAACAGTGCGTAGAAAAGTTGCTTGTGAAATCTCTACTTGTAAACATTGAACCAGTTGACCACTTCGTGTCATAAAACCCCAGAGCAGTCCTAATTCGGGGAGAACCGGGTAGAAGAGTGAGGGAAGCGATCCCCAGCAGACTAAATTAGGATCTTTTCTACCGAACTACCATGCTCAACCATACTGCCGGCGGGATGGGTCCTGGAGCTTGCACCGAAGCACTCCCCTGCTTTACAGTGGTCCTCACATTTTGCAGTGTTCTGACTCCCGCATCTGCCCTCTTGAAGCAAAGAACAGGCTCTATGCGCGGGAATTTCTCCACACACACATCTTTATTTTCTTTCTCCTCATTTGCATATTTACTATAAAACAACGAGGCTGCCCAATCTGTCTTTGGTCAAACGCAGTTACGATCTAAGCCTCAAAATCAACGTCTCAATCTCAAAAGATGTTATAATGAATCAACTCGCTTGTTTATCAATTCTTTAAACTCAAAATTCTATATAAAATTTTGGTGGTGAGCATGCTGTAGGGTATACAGAAGTAGAAATATAATGTTGTACACATGAAACGTATAATCTTATAAACCAATGTTATCTCAATGAAAAGCAAACCCAAAAAGAAATAAAAATAACGTTGTAACATTAAAAAAATAATTCTATATAACGTCGGAGAGTCTTGGTCCTTCCTGGACCCCTACCTCCTCCGACAGGGAAAGAGAAAGGATAATGGATCAACTTGTCCCAGAAAGTCAGCACCAAGTACTTAAAAAATAAGTAGCCAAATCTCAAAAGCTCACACGTTCTGGCATCCTGCGAGAGACGGTGAGAAACACACCCCACCCCCCGCAGCGCTGCTGCAATTTGAGGTTGCCAAAGGCAGACTCACTCTTCCAGCAAAGCAAATCCTCTCCTCCAAAGAGTGTCCCAGCCGCTAAGCCAAATCGCTTTCCTGGAGCAACAAGCAGTGCTCAGCAGCTGCTTGCGGTGCATGCGCATGAGGCCTTGAAAAAAAGTTCAAAGGAAAAACCGCTGCTGCGCAGAACTGCTCTGCAGCTAAAGCGTGGCACGCCGCCCTCTGGGGGGCGCAGGAAACAACCGCGGTTGCCCACCCTCTCGCGAGAGGACGGCTGTTCTACGGCCGTCCTCTCGCGAGAGGACGGCTGTTCTACTACGGCCGCTAGAGGTCCTGTAAGGAAATACCGCCCTCATGCAGGAAACGAGGCCGGGCCTCGCCACGTGCTGGCGCCACGAGAACCCCGGGGGCGGAGCCAGCTATGGGTCACCTCAAGTCCCAGGGACGCCATGAACCCTGGAGACCTGAAAGCCCCAGGATTCCCTCCATCCCTCAGGACACCATGAACTCTGCAGACACCTCGAGCCCCAAGATCCTCTCAAGCCCCTGGGACGCCATGAACCGTGGGATCCCGGAAGCCCCCAGAGCCCCTCGTGTGCCTGGGATGCCACAAACCCTGGGACCCGGAAGCTCCAGATCGCCTCAAGCCTCAGGGACACCAGGAACCCCGGGGACCCCAGAAGCCCCAGATTACCTCAAGCCTTGGGGATGCCATGAACCCTGGGACCACACAAGCCCCAGATGGCCACCAGCCCCTGGAAGCTATGAACCCTGGGACCTCGAAAGTCCCAGAGCTTTCAGTCCCTGGGACACCATGAACCCTTGACCCCAAAAGCCCCAGGACTAGCTTCAGCCTCTGGAACGCCATGAACCTCGGGTACACCCTGAGTTCCTGGGATGCCTTGAGCCTCAGGGACGCCCTGGACCCAGGGCTAGACTCTGCCCGCAACACCCGGGTTCCCACGCGCGCCCTGACCAAGCTGGGACCGCAGCCGAGAGGCCACCACCTGACGCGCTGTGGCCGATTAACAGCCAGTCCCACGGTCACGTGTGCAGCCCTCTAGATGGGCTGGGGTCAAAACCTGTTAGAGCCTTTCCCCGGGTGGGGTGAAGAGAGGCAGAAACTATTGGGAAAGCTTCGGGGAGGGCCCCTTACCCTTTTCCTCAGACATCGTGAGGCAGGGAGCCCAGCTCTGACTGCCTCCGGCTCGGCGTCTGCACTGCATCCGGGTCGCGGTTGTGCACACCGGAAGACAGACTGTAACGGACCGAGGCGGTAACGGAAGGCGCAAAACCCGCCCAGGTTTCTGCGGCTGCGCAGTAGCACGGGGCGTGTGCAGTCGCCTGCAAGGGAGGGGGCGCCGAATGCGCGACGGAAAGTGTGGCGCCATGCCTCCTTCACTTTATACCTATATGCAGATGTTTTTAACTGTACTTTTTTCCACACATACAAAAAGCAATATGAACTGGTAGCCACCAGGGTAATTCCACCCCTTACAAAATGTTCTTCACATACAACACATCATAGAAAAAGTGTAGAATGTAAGAGATTTGAGTTCAGACTTTGTCTAAGGTTTTCCGGGGTTTGTACTCATATCCAACACCAGCTTTGGGAACAAATCCGGAATAATCCAACTTTCGAAATGTGCCCTTAATAAGGCCCACTAAATCTGTGCCACCCTGCCCTTCAGCTGCACCACTCTCTATTTGCCATTCTCCACTGTAAGAAGTCAGTATTACTGTCCCATATTAAAGATGAGAAAACTGAGGCTTAGTTTCATTAACTTGCTCAAAGCCACAAGACTAGTGGCAGAGTTAACATTTGAACACACGTATTACCCCCACCCCATAGCACATGCTCACATCCCCTGTTATTCTACCTCCTGCTCAATTGCTTCCGGAACTTTCTCACATCCCTTGAAGCCTGTTCCAGTAGGACATCTGTTCTAATAAAATCTACACCAAGACACTTTCCTACAGCCCCCTGGTAAGGAATGAGTAGCTCCTTCTCTAGGATTCCACAGTGGGTTCCCGTCACCTCCTTTTAGCACTTAAGTCACTTTGCCTGTTATTAGAAATCTTTGTAGACAGTCTTCTCACCTAAGTTCCTGGAGAGAAGCACCACATCTTGTTTATATTTAAATGGCACTTTCTTCACAAGGTTCTAAGAATTAAATATTATAAAATATAGAGCACCCACCACAGTGCCTGGAATTTTGGTTCCGTTTCACTGTGGCAGTTATACAGTGACTCTTGGCACTGTGCATCTCCTCATTTGGGGGGAAAAGTGAGAGAGAGTTTCTTCACTAGTAAGTTTCTACCCACTCCTTGGGTAGAAATGTAGAGTTGCTTCACTGGGGTATGGGAGTGTAAATATGTGTAAGAGGGTGCACAGGGAAGCTGAGTAATAGAAAGGATGCACTATGCTGGTGTTAAAATCAAACACAAACAGAAACCAGTCTTGAAAATTCCCTGAGCATACAAAACCAGTTTAGTCACACAAGCAAAGTTTAATTTAGTTTATTTTGCAAAGCAAGTGAGGCTAACTTAACCTGGGTCACTTCTTGCTTATGCCTCTGAAAATCACAGGTGAAACTTAAGTTATTCCCCAAAACTGATGAGGTGACCACTAACCAATTCCCTTTCATTTAAGAAAATTCTAATATTATAACCAATCACTGTGAAGAAAATCACTGCGTCCACACTATATAAGCTGCTTTATAACAATATACTTCTGAGTCTCATTCCATGTTTTAGTTTCAGTGCTCCTGGTTTGCAAACTGTTCTTTTGGTGTGTGCAAAATAAATTTTCTACTAATTACTGCCTCACTGATTCATCGGTTTCACTTTTTTTTTTCCTGAACTTTTGACACTGGTACTCCCTTTCAACCTCACATTCACCCTTTAGCCTGCTCTGTGGAAATGGATATGGACCCTTAAGTTTTCCCTTTGCCAGTAGCACAGTTTAAGCTTCTTTCAGTAGGAGGTGCTGGAGAAAGATTGTGGAGGGAACAAGTTTTATCCTACAGGGCATATTGCCGGCAAGTTCCAGAGGGTCGATTTACAGCAAGTTCCACCAGTACAGCAGCACAGTGATTTGTATCATTCAGTCATAGTTGTGCCCTCTTGGGCCCACTATCAGCCCTAGAGGTAGTAACTGTTCCTCACAGCTGTTATTCCCATATTCTTTAGAGTTTTCTTTTTTTCTTACTAGCCAGTCCCTCATTACTCCAATCCACTGTTATACTTAATACGTCTTTGTGTTAAACTTTCTCTGTTCCAATTATTGTGTGATTTTTTTCTCTTCATCGTACACACAGACTGATCCACTCACCCAGTGTACCCAATGTCTGTTCCTGGAATGTAACTGAACATCCAGCAGATGCTCGACAACCCCTTCACTTTCATTTCTAGTCAGACCTCTCCCTTCTTTCACTTGACCCCTCTTCTCCATGAAGGGGCACAGAATGGAAGGTGGAAATGCTTTCTTAACTGTGGTTCTCTCCTAAGGCCAGCTTTCTTCTCCTAGTCTACCTAAGCTGCATCAGCCTGAATGAGTAGGGTGGAACATAGTGCCCAGGAGACCTTGCAGATATGGGAGAAGTGGGAGGAGACGCTGGTAGTGCCATCAACCTAGGCTTAGGTATGAGCTGAGCCACTGTCCCTACAGAAGAGGATGTCTTTCTGTCTTTCTTTCTTTCTTTCTTTCTTTCTCTTTCTTTCTTTTATTTTGGCTGTGCCAGGTCTTAGTTGCAGCACACAGCATCTTCATTGCGGCATGCGGGATCTTTAGTTGCGGCATGCGGACTTCTTAGTTGCAGCACGCAAACTCTTAGCTGCAGCATGCATGTGGGATCTAATTCCCGGACCAGGGATCGAACCTGGGCCCCCTGCATTGGGAGTGTGGAGTCATACCCACTGGACCACCAGTGAAGTCACCAGGTTGCAGTAGTTTTGATGGAGTTGGCTGGATGGAGTTTTGATGGATGGTTTGATACCTGGTCTGGGAACTAGATCCACGTGCATGCCGCAACTAAGAGTTCCAATGCCGCTACTAAACTTGCCACAACGAAGATCCCACGTGCTGCAACTAAGACCCAGTGCAGCCTAAATAAATAAATAAACTACTGCAACCCTGATGACCAACCAGGCACATGAAAAGATGATCAACATGACTAAGCATCAGGGAAATGCAAATCAAAACCACAATGAGATATCACCTCACACCTGTCAGAACAGCTATCATCAAAAAGAACACAAATAACAAATGTTGGCAAGAATGTGGAGAAAAGAGAACCCTCGAACACTGTTGGTGGGAATGTAAATTGGTGCAGCCACTGTGGAAAACAGTATGGAGGTTTCTTTAAAAACTAGAAATAGAACCACCATATGACCCAGCAATTCCACTCCTGGGTATATACCCAAAAGAAACAAAAACACTAATTCGAAAAGATACATGCACCCCAATGTTCATAGCAGCATTATTTACAATTGCCAAGATATGGAAGCAACCTAAGTGTCCATCGATGCATGAATGGATAAAGAAGATGTGGGATATAGATAGATAGAGAGATAGATAGATAGACAGATATAGATGAATACTCTTCAGCCATAAGAAAGAATGAAATTTTGCCATTTGGAACAATATAGATGGACTTGGAGGGTATTATGCTAAGTGAAATAAGTCAGACAGAGAAAGACAAATACTGTACGATGTCACTTATATGTGGAATCTAAAAATACAACAAACTAGTGAATATAACAAAAAAGAAGCAGACTCACAGAAATAGAGAACAAACTAGTGGTTACCAGTGGGGAGAGGGAAGGATGGAGGGGCAATAGAGGAGCAGGGAATTAATGGGTACAAACTATTATGTATAAAATAAGCTACAAGGATATGTTGTACAACACAAGGAATATAACCAATATTTTACAATAACTATACATGGAGGGTAACCTTTAAAAATTGGGTATCACTATATTGTACACCTGTAACTTACATAATATTGTACATCAACTATACCTCAATAAAAAATTAAAATGAAAAAATTAAAAAACCAAAAACCAAAAATGAAATAATTGATTATATTCAATTCAAATTATTCAATTTTAAATAAATAAATTTTAAAATTATTGATCCAGCAAAAAACAACAACAACAAAAACCAACGCAACCCGGGGACGGATTTCACAAGGCAGTACTGAAGGCTGCCAATCAACCTGAAACGCAGGGGGCTGCAGAGCCCAGGTGTGGAACCTCACACTTGACCAAGACCTCTGTCCCTGCGTCCTTGCTGCCCCCTCCCAACTCCCACCCCACGGGGCCACGACGGGGCTGTTGGATCCAAGGCCTTAAGAACACTTCCCAGTGTGGGGGGCGGGGGAGGGGTGGCAACAACACAGGAACAAGTTTGACCAACTTACATTCTCTTTGTAGAGACAGGGAAAACCCCAGGAGAGGCACAGAGCACAGCCTGCGTCCCAGCGGTTGTGAAACTGCATCCCATTGGGTCATTAACGCCGAGATGTGTGTGTGTGCGCATGTGTATACGTGCACGTCGGGGGTGGATGTGCGTGAGAGAGGTTGGGGGGAAGATGGGGCTACGATGGGGGCTGAGAATAGGAGACTCTCGAGGGAGGACACAGGGGTAAATAAGAGCCAACCCCTCTCCACTGCTGTGTGACCTACAAAGAGGTGGTGGCGTCGGGCGAGGAAAGTGTGACAACAGCTTGTGTGCCTCCCAGGCTGAGCCTGGGCCTGGGACCCCGGCTCCAGGCAGCAGTGCGGCGGCCCCCCCCCCCCCGCCCCAGGTGGTGGCACAGGACTCGGGACCTCTCCTCACGTGCCTTCTTTCTGGCGGCGACTCGAGTCCCACGTGGCTTCCTGGCAGCGGTGCGTGGCTTCTGGGTGGGGTGGGGAGGCCCGTCCACACCCCATCACACTTTTGTGCCAAGAAGCGGCCGCAGCGCCCGCCGCCCTCCCCGTCGGGCCCGGAACTTTCTTCTCCTGAGGGAGGTGCGTCCGGGTCGGCAGCGTGGAACCCAGCTGGCCGGCGGTCGAGGCTTCTGGTTGCCTTCCTGGGTTCTTCCCCGGCCCAAAAGCTCACCTAAGACCCCTGCTACAAGCTGGCCTTCCCAGACCTCGGGCGATCTGGAAAGTAACCGCTAGTATCATTTGAAAGGAAAAGGTGGTTGTGCTGGACCGTCTGCGGGCTGTGCTGAACCCAACAAACAACTCGGGCCGCCTACGCCTCTGAGACGAGCTCAGAAAAGGTGGAATGAAATCGCTGGAGTCGCCCCCAAGGACAATAAGTGGATGGGATGACAAGGAGGGCACAGCGCACCGTGGACGATCAGTTCCGTTTGCTGAGAGCTCTCCTCCCTGCCCCCGATAGCTGCCAGAATGATGAATCCAGGTCTGCTTGTGTGACCCCACGCCACCCCCCAGTTTATAATGAATAGCTTCCAAAGCACAGCCCTTGAGAGCCATCCAAAGCTGACCCAAGGGCCTTCCTGTTCCAAGGCTCGTTCAGCTCTCCAGAACCCATGTTGAAATTCATTTTAAGAATGAATTAAAATCTTCTTTAATATCAAGGCCACATGGCTGCTTTCCTGGGGCTCCAGTATATCAGGAGTGAGCTGTGAACAGGATATGGAAGAGGGAGCAGCAGTGGAGGGAGAGGTGATGCTGGAATAAAGGGACAGTTCCTGCACCCATTGTGTCAAGCTGCTTCCCATCCTCCAACTCCCTGACTTCTCACACCCCTGGAAGGAAGTCGTGATCCTCGCCTCTGAGACTTTAGCAAAGTCCCACAGACAGAAATCAGCAGAGGAGGGGAATCTAACCCTGAGTCCCTTGGGTACATCTTTCTCTCTCCAACCTCTCTGTAACATATCTGGAAAGAAACTGATGCTTTGGGACCAAGATAGTGCTTCAAAAGCAGAGACCAGGAAAACACCAAGGGGTCCTTTGTAGACAGGGTAAAGCCAGGAGGAGCCTGCCCTGAGGATGTTAGGCCCCAGCACACCCAGCGGCCTGCAGAGACCTCCGCATCAGGGCTCCCCACAATGGAGCACTGGAGATTCTCCACTGGGGCTCAGGGGAACACTATAGAAGATTATCTGCTATTTAATGTAATCCTCTTCTGTTAAGTTTCAGATCTTGTACTATTTTATAACATGCACAGGAGTATGTGTATTGACCTTTTCCTGAGGGGCAGCCCCGTCCTGGACTCTCGTGGCTTCCCAGGGCTGAGCCCTCACTGGCTGCTGCCCCATTACACTGCAGGCTGTGAGGATTGCTTCATAAGCCTCTGAACCAGCTCTTCAAGCTCCATGAATTATCCCACACCACAGCAAAGAGAGGCTGACAACAACTGGACCCTCCCCCTAGCCGACCCAATGGCAATTTCTAATAGTCTCCATTTTTACTGGTCTCTAGAATCCCACCGGGAGCAGCTCAAGCCCTCCCCCTTTTTCTGAGCCTGAGGTCCTCACACATACATTCCACCCCAGCCAGTCCTCCCGCCCCTAGCTCTCCCTCTGGGCCAGTTCTCCTCCAGACACCGCCCCTCCCCTTCCTTCGTGTCTGTATCAAGAGAAGGGCTCCTTGTGTCTGAGGGCAAGCTCTCTGTCTACACACCAGAAACCCCAGGCCCTTTTCCCTATCTGGAATGCCAGAGCACAGCCAACCTACCCCAAAGGAAAACAACCACCCCTGGCCAAAGGCTTACTTCACCCCTTTAGGTACCTTTGATCGTCTTTGGTTACCCAATTACTCCAGTTGCTGGAGGAAAGATGTGACAGTGTGATTCTGAGGCATTTCTCATCCCTTCTGTACCCCACTCACACTTCTGCTAGAGTCACTCCTGAAATATCAGAATGCCCCTGAGATTCGCTTGCTGTCACTCTACAGTTCCCATTCTAACTAATGAAAAATTATGTCCACTCTAACCTGGGGAGGCTTTCAAAGAAACAGGTCAGTAACCAAAGATAATTGAAAACAAATTCTAATATTTACTTGTTTTTACATATTCATTGAAGGGGCCACAAATCATAAACTGCTCCTAACTCCTCTAAAATTCCCCTGTCCTTCACAGCTCTCAGCCCTCACGTCTGCCCACTCCCAGCCTCTCATGCTATGAAGCCACTGATATAACGTGTCCTTGTCACGTTCTCTACCTTATACTTTTCATCCCATGCCTTAAGCTTCAACTATCATCTTTACATGCATGATGATCAAATATGTGTGTGAGACCAAGAATGCTGGTTGTCTACAAAATCAGTTCTCCTTTTCTTAGATTAAGAGCCTTTTGACTGGGCATGCAGCCGCCTAGTTAAAAGACTCCCCAGAGCCTAGGAGTGGCTGAATGTGAACATGGATGTGATGGCAAGAGTTAGAACAACCATACTGGGCCAGGAGATGGAAGCCACATGCCGAGGAAAGCAGAACAAGATGAGAGGAGTGTGGATCCCTGATAATATGTGGAACACCTCCTACTACCAACATGAAACAAGACAGGAGTACGTTTGTATCTTTTTGAAAGTCCTGAGATTTGGGGTCTCTCTGTTAAAGTACCCAAACCGATATCCTAACTAATGCAATAACTGAAGGAGAGAGGAGGAGGCATTTTTACTCCTCTGTGCTTTCCTTTCCTTGCAACGCCCATCCCTCCAGGGATTTTTTTTTTTAATCATTCTTGGAACAGGGGCAGCAGAGGATGGAAAATCCACATCCTGAGAAGACTTCTCCCACAGAAGGACCTGGCTTCCATGCAGCTCCCCAAAGGGCCGTGCAAGCTGCTCCGCAGCTCTGGGCTAACCAGCTTTTCCTCATGCTCCTACAGGCAAAAGGCCAGGGGCGAATGGATCTTTCTCTAACTATGCCACTCCCCGTGTAGCTCCCTCTTCCTTTCTCTTTCATGTTCTTTCTCTTCATGATTACAAAGCCCTCTCCCATCCCCACCAAACCCTACTTCCTCCATTAAAAAACATCCTCTCTGGATGTGGCTGGGGCTTCGCCGGCCTATGTTTGCCATTTTCAATTTTTCAGAGTCTGTTGACTGCAATCTTGCTGCTTCTATGTACCTGTGCTTATATCCGATCCTAGGCACCCAGCCTCCTGGACAGAAATAAAGCTGGATTCTTGGGTATATTTTGGAAGTGTGCTAGAATTGGTGAACGGAAGAGTCCTTATGTGGCAGCATGCTGTACTGTGATGGCCTTCAGCATCCTCTTCATAAAGGAGCTTGGAAAAATGCCAGAATTCAGTTACCATGAGATATAAATATTAAAAAAAGGACTTATCTGCTGAAAATAATGGAAAGAATGGTTAACCCTGTTATCTCTGAACATTGAATGAGATAAAGTTCCAGCGGCTGTTCTCTATTTTTGTTATTGGACCAATGTTCTATATAATTAGGATGTAACCATTTAATACTCAGACTTTCAATATGTCTGTAACAGTCAACCTCAGTACTGTCACTACAATATTACATTCTGCATATGTCATTCTGTTGTGTCAGATACCAGTTTTTAGTGAGGTATCTTTAAGGCACATAGTAGAAAACAAAATTGGTAAATTACTCAAGTTCCTTTCACTGTGATTTGGAAACGATAAACCTTTACAGAATAAGACTTCTTTTTGGACTAGCTTTTTTATTAAAAAAAAAAGGTCCAATTTGTGTTGGTAAGGACTGCATTCATATTTAATAATGCCTGCTTTTCCTCTGGTCACACTGTTTTCAGCATTAACCAGAGTACCTCTATTCTTAGCAAACTGTAGTTTATTACAGGTGTTTAAACTATTTAAAACAAGCCTATGCAGTTCTTAAGGAGGAAGATAAATGAGATGTGACTTGAGAGTACGATTGAGAAGATGTTCCTATTTAACATAAAAGAATTCAGAATACTTGATTGGTGTTATCGTCTCTGAAACCTCTGATTAAGTATGGATGTCTTAAGCATAAATTTGACCAGCTAACAGTCATTCTCTAAATAAGACTATATGCTTAGAGTAAAAAGAGCTAAACAGAACAATTACATAATGGTAATCTTATATGTGTTTTTCACTTTTTTTGTGTTAGATCTCTACATTTTAGTTACTCCAAAATGCAAACTCTGTTTTTGTTTTTAATACAGTACTTTAAATCTAGTTTATGTTTCGTCTATCAGCTTGAACAGGAATCTTGTGTAACTTAGTAAGTGATGACAAAGTTTTCAAATCTACTTACCATATACCAGGGCATAAATGTCTTTGAGCTTTGATGATAAAGGAAGACCTTCAGTAATTTTCATCAAGGCAAGAGGAACATTGGAAATGTGACTTGTAAATTTTGTAGTAGGGCAGTTATTACACATTTATGGTTAACATTTCTTAAGGTTCAACCAAAATTCAGTTAAAATTTCAAAGCGAAGGAGAACTTCTTAGCTAAAAATTGCCATTATAAATAGTATTAGATATTGTTGGCAGCTATTAATTCCCCATAAAAAGAATAAACCTTTTTTTAAGAAAAGCAAACAAACATCCTCTCTGTCTCTAAATTCCATATGGCTCTTGTCCTAGAAGATAGAAACATATCCTTTTATTTCTAGTAACTCATTGGTTGCGTCAGACCAGCATTTAAATTGTCTTCTAATACCCAGCAACGCTTCTCAAACTTGAGTGTACCAGAACTACCTGGAGGGCTTGTTAAAACACAGATTGCAGGGTTCCACGCCTAGTTTCTGATTCAGCATGTCTGATGTTTCTTTCTAACAAGTTCCCAGATGGAGCTGATGCTACTGGTCCAGGACGGCACTTAGAGACCCACATTTGATCTTTCAATACTGTGGCCACACTTGGCTATTGAGCACGTGAATGGGGCCAGGGTGAAATGAGATGTGCTCTGAGTGCAAAATACACATCCGGCTTTAAAGATGGCACACAAACAAAAAGAATGTAAACTATCTCTTTAATAATTTCATATTAATTACTTGTTGAAATGATCATAGTTTGCATAGATTAAATAAACTATTATTAAATTGATTTTACCTGATTATTTCTACACTTTATGTGGATATTGGGAAATTTAAAATTACATATGCTGCTGGCATTACATTTCTTTTTTCTTTTTTTTTGAGGCAAGGAATACGACTTTATTTGGAAAGCCAGCAGACTGAGAAGATGGCAGACTAATGTCTCCAACAACCATCTTCTGGCATTACATTTCTATTCGACAGCATTCTAACAGACAATTACAGGGAGATATCAGATGGTAAAAAAGAAATATTGGGGATGATTAGGAATTTGAATACTGTATGAATGTAGGATGATAGAAGGGAATTGCTAATTTTTTAAATAAACTTTTAATTTTAGAACAGTTTTAATTTACAGAAAAGTTATTAAGATAGTGGAGACAGTACCCACACCCATTTTCATCCATTATTAGTATTTTATATTGTGGTACATTTACCACAACTAATGAATCAATATTTGTACATTATTATTAACTAAAGCCTACACTGTATTCACATTTCCTTTTCACCTTTCTCTGTTCCAGGATCCCGTATTATGTTTACTCATCATGTCTCCTTGGGCTCCTCTAGACTGTGACAACAGATTCTCAGACTTTCCTTGTTTTTGATGACCTACACAGTTTGGAGGAGGACTGGTTAGGTATGTTGCAGAATGTTCCCCAATTGGGATTTGTCTGATGATTTTCTTCGTGATGAAACTGGTGTCATGGGTTTTGGGGAGGAAAACCTCAGCGATAAAGGGCCATTCTCATGCTATCATATCAAGGGTACATACTATGAACAGGACTTCTCGCTGTTGATGTTGACCTTGACCACCTGGATGAGGGTGTTTGTCAGGTCTCTGCCCTGGAGAGTTCCTCTTTCCCCCCCTTTCCATACTGCCCTCTTTGGAAGGAAGCACATACTTCTCTGCACAGCACACACTTAAGGAGTGGGGAGTAATGCTCCACCTCCTTGAGGGTGAGTGTCTACATAATTTGGGATTCTTCTGCACAGATTTCTCTCTTCTCCTCTATTTACTGATTCAATCGTTGATTTACAGCAGTATGGACTCAGGGATATTTGTTATACTTTGGGTTATAATCCAATACTGCTTTATTTTGTTGCTCAAACCGTTCCAGACTCCCTGGCCACTGGAAGCTCTTTCAGTTCGCTCCTGTGTCCCTTTGACATTCCTCATTGTTGTGCTTTCTTGGAGCACATCCTTCGACACTTCCAAGATGCTCCAAGCTCAACTTGTATATTCCCCGTCCCAGTCCTAGAATCGGTCATTTCTCCAAGGAGCCCTGGTTCCTCTCATTACAGCATGGTGTTAGAAATGAATTATTAATTTTTAAAGTATGATAATGGTATGGTCACTTTTTTAAAAGTTTATCTTTTAGATATACATACTGACCTATTTATACATTAAATGATCTATCAGATTTGCTTCAAAACAACATGGAAATAGGAGATGTGAGTGGGAGTGTGGATGAAACAAGATGGGTTATGAGCTGATAATTATTGGAGCTGGGTGGTGTCCCTTCACTCTCCTTATTTTCACATGTACTTGAAATGTACTACAATGAAGCTTTTTTTAAAAGTAGCTGATAGAGCTAATATTTGCTCATTGAGTCAGGTGTTTTACAGGAGCTATCAACAGCGAGCACAACTTTGACCTTCTATATTTATATTTTTAAATTCCAACTCCAAAGCATGCAAAAGGTGGCTCCTAAATAGGAGAGAAAAATATTAGCCTGGCTCAATCAAAATGGAACCACCCAGCCAACTGGTTTGCAGACGTAAGATATAAATTGTCAGTAGGACATGGGACAGCTTTGTTAAACTTAAGGGTTTACAGCTCACAGTTACATCTTCAAATCCTAGTTAAACAAACACACACACACACGCGCGCGCATGCAAAACACCAACAGATTTATTGAAAGCACTTCGTTTGTGTCTCTGACAAATCTTTCAGTATATTCATAAAGATGAGGGATTTTTTCAGTTCTCCTACAACAAGCCCCAAATCTCTGGGCCTAACTGCCTTTGCCCTCAGAGTCCTCTGGATCGGCCATCTCCCATTACTGTTCAGACACATCTGAGCTGCTCCATGGTGGTGGCGGGGAGCCACACTGCATTAATGAAGTACAAGCATCAATAAAAATGATTTTCTTGTAAACTGGGAGAGGTACTGGAAACGGCCGTGTTTTTAAGAAGAAAATTTGCTTTTGTGTTTTTTTCCGTCAACCAACATCTAAGTATCTATTATGTAGGAGATAGTATGCTAAATCCTGGGAATACAATAATAAAAGTATCAGCTCTGGAAGTGCTCATAGGAAAGAAACTTAGCATTTCTGAAGTGGCATCTGGCAGCAAACTCGGGAAACAACAGACTGGGGGGCCCAGACGAGAGAGAGCTGTGAGAGGTAGGATGCCTGGGACCAGGTGACGTCAGGGCTGCGGTGGGCTGTGGACGATGAGGAGTTGAGGCCAACACTGGCAGGCACTCTGTCAGGTGCCCGGATGCATCAGTGGGTGAGGCGCTGTTAAGGCAGGGACTGGAGAGGGGCACATCAGCAAAGGAAGGTGGGGAAAGATTCAGGTGTGATGAGGAGATGCTGTGGGCTTGCAGGTGGAGACATCAGTAGACAGTGACATACCCAGGCCTAGAACTCAAGGAGAAAGTTCAGGAAAGAAGCTGTGGCTACAAAGGTAGGGGTGCTTATTGTTTTTCTTGTTAGCATTTCAGAAGTATCTCATTAACTTCTGAATTTTATGTCCCAGACTGTAGCCTGTACTAACTTTGTTTCCTGTGATTCAGAGTGTTCTATGTAGCTTAGTATGTACTCAATTTTGTGAAAGCTCCATGGATTCTTAACAGTGAATTTTCTCTTTGAATCTAATGTCTATCAATAACGCCTTTTTAATTATACCAGTATCTGCCCTTTAATTTTGCTTCCTTATGTCAAAGACTGAATGATACAATAAAGTCTTTTTGCTGTTGCCTCTTGTACTGCAGGGAGAGTGGACAAGCTTGGTCTTAGTATGCGATCATTGTGGAGAGCTGCTTTCAAGGTTCAATTTCATCAAAATGCTGGACAAAACAGGGGAAACGTCAGGAGGGATCAGACACAAACTGTCCACCATGTGTTCTGAAGGTGGGCCCTGGCTTACATGTCCTCCCTAACAGCTCTCTCCATTCCCTGGATCAACGTCAGAGCGCTTAAAAATATAAGCAAGTCCTCACATCACACTGTAGAAACAGCCCCAGAAATTTAAACATACTTCATTTACTCAACCAACTGTGAGTACAGTCCCTTATGTAGCTTGAAAAAGCAGCACTTTTCCTCCCAGAATCACTGTTGCTAGTCATGATGTTTAATTTTTAATTTCTAATATTACAGAAGGGCATGGTTTTTTCATGTTTACAGAGGGAGTACCAATTTAAAAGTCTGGGAAATTCTATTCTGAACCATGTACCATAAGACTCCCCAACAATTAGAAATCACGTAGACAGAAGACAGAAAAGCACATGCTCAATGTACCCAGAGGGCTTTAGAGCTCAAGTTGCAGAATCCTGCTGCCTACAGAAAGTTGAAGAATGGACTGAGGGGGAAAACTAGAGCAAAGATAATTAAGTTCACAGGTAACCCGCGCTAACACTGCATGACAGTCTCTGGACAAAAATTTACAAACCAGATAGTGAAAATTGACACCTCCATTCCAGTTACTTGAGATCATCATCCCTGGAGCCTCAGTTACGGCCCGGTTGTCTCCAATTAACAGCAGTAACAGTTTCTGGGTTCCAAGGCAGCAGCTCCTGGTGCGGGTGGGCTGAGGGGTCGGATCTTGAAGGTGATTCAACCACAACCCTGAGCCTCTAGGGCTTTTCCACCAGTTATGGTGGGAGAGCTGACGGCTGAGTAGCAGTATGGCTTCTGGCCCCCAGTGGTAAAAAAGCAGCTAGAATTGCCAGCCAGATACATGAACTCAGGTGGGATGAGATATATGGGGGCACTGGCATTTTCTAGCACACTTGCATCACTGCCAACTAACTTGAGTACAGATAAAACTCATTGATTTAACTTCTTACTGCTTCCCTGGGGTCTCATTTAAGGCCCCTGCAAAAGATCAGCCCTTTGCTCCTAGGAATGGCAAGTGTTAAAACCAAGTATTTGGACATATAAAGCCACAAACTTACTAGAGTGCTGCTTTTTCAACTATAGCTGATTCATACATTAATATAATGTGGTGAAAGCAAGTAAAATCAAATCTGAGGCTTTGACATTAATGGCTGTGGTTATTAAACTTTATTATATTTTAAAATCTGAAAACTGTAAAACAGTATTTATACAAACACCTGAGGACTGTTTAACTGGGCACAGCATCTTCACACAAACAATTTGAGAGAAGACCAAGTTTAAATTAGAATTTTGTCTTATAACACAAAATGAATAACATAGATGAAACCACCCTCTAAATAGAAGCATTCTCATATAAAGTACATTTGGTTTTCTAAAAAAGAAAATGTACATTCTTGCCCCTGGTGTACATTTTATTGGCATTTATAACAAATGGCTAATACTTTTAGCACAGATTCTCATAGCTTATTAACATTACACCAAACTTATACAAACTAATTAACAATAAACATATAGCACCATTTCCCCTTGAAAGTTCTAACTTTAAAAATAAAGCCCAAAATGATAAGGCTGAATTAATGCATCTTCCAAAATTTAGCAGAATAAATGGCTCAGAACTAAGCAAATTAACTAGCAACATTGCATAGGACAGAGAACTTCCCTGTATGGAAACCAATCTATGGATTGTTTCTTATCCCCTGAAGACTAAGCTGAGAGGTACTAGTGATAGCAAATGATGCACGTATATTTTTCAGAATAAAAACATCCAACTATATAAATAGTTCACCATTACCTCTGTGGCAGTGCAAAGTGCCATATTAAATTCAAAACAACAGATTTGTTTGAATACCTACAGGTATAGAATAATATATAAATATGGTATAGTATCTGTATGAAGAATAAACAGACAATAAAATATATATATTTTAAAAATTTGGGCACAGGTGTCCTCATATAGAGATATGAGAAATGAATGCCTAGTTAAATGTCTAAGCTTAGAGAAAATATGTAAAGTTTTGAAATAATGGGTATTTCACTGAAAAATTTTAATCAGACTCCATCCAAACTACACTTGTAGTATAATATCTCCTGCATAAAACAACCATTCTATCTTACAATTGCTTGAAATTTATCAAAAACTGATAAGAACACTTTATGAAAGTTTATAAGCTTGTTTTTTTTCTTTAAATATGAACAAACACAACATACAGAGAAATAATAACGAAAGGAAAATAATTTATATGGCTATTCCCTTTCCGGAAATTGGTAGAACACAAACAGAACACTGCAGTAACAGACATAAAATATTTGAAAAAGAGATGATATCTACAGTTGCATCTTTAAATTCTTTTCTAAGGAAAATTTCTCATGGATTTCACTAGAGAGCCTGTCAGTCCCTGATACTTTCCCCCCTTTGGGATGTAGCTGTTTTGGTTTTATATATAAACATTAATCAAAATCAATGGTGTTTCTCTGTTTCCTGCATTAAGTATATTTGTAAACTGTACAATTAAATAATAAATTGTAAAGTGTAAAATAATAAAAAGACATAAAGGACTGCCAAGTTGAATATGCTAATACTAACATGTTAATGTGTTTTAAAGAAGTAGACTGGACTTGTAATGTAGTTCTGCAATTCTGGATATAACGTAGTTTTAGAGGAACTGTCTACAGAACAAAAACTGCTACGAGAATAAAAATATTTTTAAATTAAAAAGTTATCAAGACAATTGAAAATTATGTCTAAACTTACACATTTTTTTTCAATTATATTTTCCTTCTTTAAGTTTTTCAATATAATAACATAACTTTAAGGCTGGCCCCAACTTCAGCCCCATATACTTCATCATCACATCACTTTTGAGTAGTAGCAGAGCCTTCCCATCAATCTCCTACAGAGAGAAAGAAATTATAATTACTAATACTGATTTCATGTTTTGTCACGTTACGTACATATAAGAACATGTAAAACAGGGAGCAGCTGTACATTCTCAACATATATTCTCTGAATATGCATTTATTTCCTGAAAACTATTAAAAATATAACTTATATGTGAAGCATCATTTGAAAATTTCTAAATTCACTTCAAATTTTAAGAAAAAGGAAATTTAACCCAGTATCTTTGAAAAATGGCCTTAGCATCAAACTCTGATTTTAAATACTATATGTTGAATAAAATACCACGTATTTATGACAAAGAGTAGAAAACTGTGAACTGTAGAAATGAATTTCAGACAGTCATTAACTTTCTTAGAAAGGCTGGGAATATGAGTATATCAGTATTAACGCAAACTGTAAATGTGCTATACAGTGTTGTCATTATGTTGAAAGCTATTCAGTTGTGTGAAGCTAATTAGATACGAAAACTTATTACTGATTTTCTTACAACGTCAAAAAGGATACATAGATATTTGGTCATGAATTTGTTAGAAAAGACTATAAACATTATTTAACAGACACAAGGCATCCTCCTAAAATTCTTTATTTCCTTAATTAAGCAATTTATTGTCGTGGAAGCATATTATTTGGTTTTCATGAGTTCCTATTTAAAATAAAGCTGCACTTAATCTTTTACAGTTACTGGATTCATCAGGCGTCATAACAAGGAGGACACCCTGTCACAGCTGTGGTCACCCCTCCTACTCACGGTCCTCGGGCCGAGCAGGGAGCAGGTGGGGAGGAGGATCCTTGTAGCTGTTGTTAGAAAGGAGAAGAAACCTGAGAGCGGCCATGCCGAATCATCTTCTCTTGAGAACTTGAAGACTTGTAGTATTTTAGGTACCCGGGTACCCATTTAAAGCACAGATCCAGCCTCCACCCTTTAAGGCTTTAACTTTGGGCAAAGTAAACTTTCTCGCATATGGAATAATCAGTTGAGAGGGTTCCCCCACCATCCACACTAATCAGTATCCAACTGAAGGGCCTGCACAGAGGTCATTCAAAGTCATTACGGCAGGAAAACCGGATCAAAAGATACATTACATGTTGCATGAAGAGGTCGACGAGGGGGCCTGATATCTGAGGATCTTTATGTTTCATAAACTGTATCACTTCATCCACAGACCAGGTTGAAGGGTCCTTAGAGAAGCCTTGTTTCAGGACACTGGGGTCAGGTACAGCTATATAACTTGGAGCTTCAATGGGGGGAAAAAAGACAAATCATACTTGACCTGATCATTATCCTGAAAGAAGAGATGTTAGGTAGGGAGTAATTGTCTCATTCCTGGAACCTTGTGTGAAGTACCCCGGCATGGACCCAGGACTCCAAGGTAAAATCCAGGGAAAGCCTAGACAAAGATGACCTGAGGATGGCTACTCAAGAATGTCCCACCTGACCTCCCCCAAACAACAAAAGCAGCTTCGGAAGACACCTTACAGTTCCAAAGATCATAAAAGAGACTGAGCAATCCGAGGCCACTTTGGCCACAGGAAAATACAGCAAAAGATCTGTTACTTGGGTTAAATTAGGCTAATCTAAGCTAACTTATTGCTTTCTTACTTTAAATATTTCAAAGAATTTCTCTCAATCTTTCTCCTCTTGATATCTCCAGATTAGGTTTATTTTACTAGCTAATTGCAGTGGAAATCCCCAGAATTTACAGTTTGATAGTTGCTTAAATTTATTCACTTTAATGTATTCAATATGGATGGTTTTTAGCATCACTTTACTCTTTAAATTCCTGTTTCTCAAGCCTTAATGCTTATCTGAATTTTGAAGAAAACAAGATTATTTTGTGCTTAGCTAGGTCAGAAGTAACTTTAACATTATACTGAATGCCTCTTTCAAGTTTCACTGCATAGTAATAGATATTTTGGTTGAAGGTTTATATGTTTAAAAAAGAACTAACTAAGACATGAAACAATTTAAGTGCTCATACCTCAAAAAGTTATAGCTATGCCGTTCACTACACTGTATTGAAATTTCTTTGTGTCCAGACACGCATTCATTTACTCAACCAGAGTACTTGACTCTCTAAAGTTAGTGTATGATAAGAGAAGTGGGTTTTGTAATTTGCTAGGAGGATTTGTTTCTCTAAACAAGGACCGTCAATACAAATTTAATATTTTTGTATGTGTGAATTAGCCAAAAGTACACCTTTTCTTTCCTATCCTCTGGGCTCCGGCCATTTTATGAGTATTTTGAGTATTCACCCAGGGAAAGGGCAAAGAAAAACAGAAGATAAAAGAACTCACAATGGTAAATCTTATTTTCTTTTTAAATAGCGTAACTTTGATATGAAATAAAAAGTCTTTAGTAAAATCTATCCTACTTTCTACTTGTCAGAGATAAAAATGTTGGTCTACCAAGAAATGCTGCTGGGCTGTATCAACCCAAGTAAAAACGATGATGGTATAAACCATGCCATGCCTAAGGCATTCTAACAATCCAGACAGAAAAGTCTTCTCCTTTAACTCAAAACAGACTCAATTTAATACTTAAAAAATTACTGGTGAGGCTTCCCTGGTGGCACAGTGGTTGACAGTCCGCCTGCCAATGCAGGGGACACGAGTTCGTACCCCGGTCCGGGAAGATCCCACATGCCGCGGAGCGGCTAGGCCCCGTGAGCCATGGCCGCTAAGCCTGTGCGTCCGGAGCCTGTGCTCTGCAACGGGAGAGGCCACAACAGTGAGAGGCCCGCGTACCGCAAAAAAAAAAAAAAAATTACTGGCAAGGCTAACCATACCTCTAAATTAACTTATATTTGTGTGGGATTTTTGGTTTCTGTCATCAGAATCTGGTATAGTTATGCTTTGAATAACATATAACTACTTTTACGGATTACTACAAATAAACTATATGTAAAGATATGATTTCTGGTATAAAATTATAATTTTATATTAAAAATAAAACGGGCTTCCCTGGTGGCGCAGTGGTTAAGAATCCGCCTGTCAATGCAGGGGACATGGGTTTGAGCCCTAGTCCAGGAAGATCCCACATGCCCCGGAGCAACTAAGCTCTTGCACCACAACTATTGAGCCTGCGCTCTAGAGCCCGTGAGCCACAACTACTGAGCTTACATGCCTAGAGCCCATGCTCCGCAACAAGAGAAGCCACTGCAATGAGAAGCCCGCGCACTGCAACAAAGAGTAACCCCGCTCGCCACAACCAGAGAAAGCCCGCGTGCAGCAACGAAGACCCAACACAGCTAAAAATAAAATGAATAAAATAAATTTATTTAAAAATTTTAAAAAATAAAAAATTAAAAAAATAAAAATAAAACAACTGTGAGCTCATCTATTTCTAATCTATCATGGAAAATAATTTAACTGGGCCCACATCTTCAAAATAATCAGAGAAAGTTATGAACATTAGTGTTATTCAAATAATTACATGAAATAAATAATTATGTGAAAAATAATCAAAGTCCAGTCATGCTCTTCTCCTTAATGGCTCTGTCTTATATACACTAGGAGATCAGAAGGCCTGTCTTCATGAACTCATATATTGTGAAAATATCTAAAAATTCAGTGACCCCTTTATAAAATGAACATCTATCTTCAGTCTCTCTACAAAAATCACTCCAAAACCAGAGACAATCTACACCGAGTAGGAGATGGGGGTGACGATATTAAATGTATCACAGCATGTGTACAGTGCAGTTGCCCATAGATAATATCCATTATGAAAGGCAGGGGAGTTAGTTGATTCCTACTTCCTTTACTCCTCAACCTTGCCTAGATGCCTATCTGGTGACAAAAGACAAAACACTTATTCCTCTCACCACAGCACCCTTAACCCTTAAAAGGGTACAGGATAGTAGCTATCTTTGCACATGGAAGGCTGCTCTGGCTCTTTCCAAATGAAGAGTAGGATGCTGTCCTGTTTATACATATCATGTTCTCCTGCGGGGTCTGAGGGAATGACTGGGAGTGTGGAAAATGGGGAAACGCCTGCAGCAACAGAATGCCAGAGGCTAGATCTGGGAACCACACACAGGCTGGGGCCAGGAAAGGTCTCAATAGGGACAAGGAAGAGAGGACGTCAGAAAGAAGAGGGAGTGCATCCTTCCAGGCCTCAGAGTCATGTGAGGGTTGTGAGTCCAGGCAGTACCCAAGGAAATGATAAATTACAATGGATAGAAAAGCACTAAACTGAGAAGTCTCCATCAGAAACATGGTTGGTGATCCAGATTCCCAGAAATAGTTCTGTAATGCCATGAGGATTAGAGCATGTGTAGCAGCTTGGCCCTGAAAATGATGTGAAGGGGAGGACTCGACCTCCTCACTTTTGGCACTTTCTCCAATGCGATAAACTCTCAGGGGATGTTGTGGGGCATGGAAACCTTAAGGGGAAAGACAAACACACTGGCTGAGAATCACTGTTTTTGAATATACCTTCACTTTTCCTCTGCATCTGGAATGTAACTTCATGGTGACTGCTCTTGGGAGGTGATTCGGTCCCTACCAGTGTTGAACTCGAGGTGCATGGCACACTTTGAGAAACACTACTGGAGACCGGAGTATGAGTGCTTATAGGATTTGTGCTGGCAGGATTCAAAGAACTTGCTGGATTTAGTGGTGAGTTTTTGGACTCTTCAGAAAGCATTTCCCCTTTGGGCATGCCATTTCCCTCAGAAGATAATACTTCTTCTACAAGAAAAAAAAAGACAAAGGCAATAAGAAAAAAGACAAAGGCAATTATCTTCAACAGACTTACAGCTCGAATACTATTAAAAGGTCAAAAATCCCCTAACTGCCAACAATAGTTCACTTAAGCCATGCTATACTGAACCACAAACCTCTAACACAAAGCACATGGCCATCCCCTTCTTGGTGTTTATAGTAATGGACACTGTCCTGAAATTCAAATTGATTCTAATGATATCACCTATTTTTCTCGTGGCAACTAACCCTTGCCAGTCTTGCCACCAAAACTATGAACACCTCACTAAAGCATTTATTTTTAGGAATGCAGTTCTTCACAACTCTTTGTTACAATATGATCACAGAGTTGGTTTCTAACATTTGCTTACTCCTTGGGCACTTAAAACTTTCACTGGAGAAATGTACTAGGTTTTTCTATTCCTCTTTCTATCAGCTTTTAGCAATACAAAGCTGAATGGAAAATATGGCTATAACTGTTTTTCTTTAATCTGAGAAGAAATGACAACTGTGCACTTCTGAAGGGAATGAAGTGCTCAACAAAGCTGCCAAAGTAGTAGCCTAACTGCCAAACTGATTTGGGGGAATATATTCCCCAACTTCCAGCATCAACACTCAAGAGCATATAAGTGATAGAAGAGTGACTTTTCTCCCCAGTCTTGCAACATGTAAATACTATTTACCTTCAGAGGCATGCACTTCTGTTTTGGGGCGCTTAGGAGAGAGAGTAGCAACATAAGGCAGAGGTTCCTGAGAAGGTCGTTTGGTGCTTTTCTTTTCTGTTGTATCTTCTTTTACTGTTTTCAAAAAAAGAAATATCTGTTATAACTAATTAATATACTCAAGCGTTTTCATATCATCAGCATAAAACACTTTTGTTTCTAAATCATTTGCCTACTATAACTTCATCAATAATTTATCAATTATTTATGAACAAGATGTGTTCATTTCATCCTATTAAATATTTCAGTGATATTATATTCAAGGGTTAAAGGCACTATGTTTAGGCTTCATTTATTCTAGGGTCATCACATCTTTCTAACTCTCACAGGCCAACAGTGAGGCAACCAATTGTAATGTGTCTAAAAAGACCTGGGAAAATTGCTCCCATGAGCAAGAAAAGTTAAGAATTCAGAGAAGTTAAAGAGAAGATAGGGTACAATGAACACTCCATTTTATAGGCAACAATCCTGGCCTAGGGGTACACTTACAACAATCCTACTGGTTACTTATCATCAACCAAATGCATTTCTTCCTAAAGGACCACACTTTAAGGCATAATCCTGAAAATAAAGACATTTCAATTTATTAATTACACTACATTAAGACTACGTTACACTACATTATCGATCAATATTTTGATTTAATCTCCAACTAAAAGGAAAAACAAAGTGCAATAGAAATCTATAAAGTAGGATAACAGACCTCCAGAGAGAAGAAAGACTGCAATGAGAAAGTACCAAAGTCAAACTTCATCTAGTTCAAAATGGCTGGGGGCCAGGCATGCCTCTCAAAATCGTCTGATGAGCAATCTTTAGCCATCCATTTACTGACTGATTACTAATGAGTCTAAGAGAGCTCTCACCATTTGATTTTATTTTTAATCATCAACTACAAAACTAACAGGCAAAACATACTTCAGTGAATGAGAGATATTTCTACAATTAGGACAGTTAAATTCTAAGAAGAAAAATAATTGACTTTTTTCATACCCATTTAATGATACAGAAAATTAGAGTACTAAAATATACAGTTTCTATAGTTTTCTATAGATATTTACCTCAGAATCATAGGAAGATCAGAAAAAGTCTTTACTTATCTTTTACTTGTAATATTATAATACATTCTTTATGAAAAGTTTATGAAGCTGGTATATGGTCTACTATCTGAGGTTGATACAAACATAAAACTGATTCTTGACTTCTGCTTCTGGGTATCGTAGTGAGCTCAGGCATGAAACTGTTCCTGCAGAGATAACTAGAAAAGGCCAGATAATTTACAAAGTACTTCAGAAGTCATCATAGAGAAGCACTTCCAGGACGACTGATTAAGGACTTCAGAAAATCCACTCCTTCATAAAAATAATGACAGCGCTGGCAAAATTAACTTTTTCAAAATTGTGGACGTTAACTAAAGGATTACAACAACCCAAAAAGCATTTTATTCAAGAAAAATGGCTGAATCTCAGAAAGAACAACAAATTCTGTGGCATTTTACCTTCCCTAATATAATCCCATTCACCCCAGTTTTGCAGCAGCCTTGCAAACCAACAGCTTCGCAACTACAGTAGCTGTGAAAGCCAGCAGCCAGCCTAGCACTGAAGGGGGCACAAAGGATTTGGAACTCTCCAAAAGCTCCACCCACAGAGAAGTGTCACTATTTGATCAATCTTGCAGCTCACTGAAAACCTCTGATCTCTGGGCTTGTTTTATTTGACCTAAATCAGAGCCTGCTCTGTGTAACAGCCCTATCCAAAGCACTGGTCAAAAACCAAACCAAAACCAAACCAAAAAACCCACAACAATGGCAATTGTTTAACACTGCAGCTTCCAGAGGTAGTATTACCAGTTGGGGCTGACAAGATGCTGACCAAGAAGCTTAAAAGGAAAAACTGGAGAATGAGATGTCCATTAGGGGACTCTGAAAAGCACTGAGATATTCCTGGGAATCTACAAGGCCATATGTATGTACATGGTTGTATGAATGCTCAGGAAGACTTTAGAAGGCCATAATCTTTCATTTTTTGCTGACCTTGAAGCTCTGCACAAAGCAGATTTGTAAACTGCCTCCTGGAATGTTCAAGGTAAGTCCCAACACACACTATGAACCCCTTCGCAAAGGCTGGGAGACATACTGGTTCCAGGCACTTAAGAAAATCCCTGTCCAATCGTTAGCTGACCACTAAGCTAAGTGAACAGACTTCAGTAGCCACATATAACAAAATTAGACCTGGAAAAGTCATTAAATTAGTCCAGGAGAGTCACTAAAAATCCAAACAGCACCAGCAACAACAACAGAGCCTACGAAGGGGGAGGGAACCTAATTTTCAGAGTTGCTACGTTATATTACTTTTAAATTTCAATTAAAAAATTAGGAGACATGCAAGGAAGAGAAAAGTATGACCCATACACAGGGGGAAAAAAAGTCAACAGAAACTGCCTCTGAGGAAGCCCAGACACTGGACTTACTAAGCAAAGATATCAAGTCAGTTATTTTATATATGTTTAAAGAACTTAAAAAAAAAATCATGTCTAAAGAACTAAAGCAAAGTGTAAGAACAATGTCTCACACTATCGATAAAGCAATAAAAATTATAAAAAGAACCAAATAGAAATTCACGACTTGAAAAGTATAATAAATGAAATTTAAAAAACAAAACAAAACCCTAGAGGGGCTCAACAGCAGATGTGAATTAGCAGAAGAAAGAATCACCAAATTTTTTAAGAGGTCAATTGAGATTATATAGTCTGAGGAACAGGAAAAAAAAGAGAGAGAGAGAGAAAAAATGAACAGACTTCAGAGACCTGTGGGACACCATCAAGCATGCCAGAATAAACATAATGGGAGAGTCCTGGAAGGAGAGGACAGAGAGAGTAAGGAGCAAAAAGACTATTTGAAGAAATAATGTCTAAAAGCTTCCCAACTTTAATGCAAAACATTAATCTGCATAATCCAAAAAGCACAACAATCTCCAATTATGATAAATGCAAAGATATCCACACCTAGAAAAAAGTCAAACCACCAAAAGCAAAAGACAAAGAGAATCTTGAAATCAGCAAGAGAAAAGCAAATCATCACATACAAAGGATCCTCAATAAGATTAGCAACTGACTTCTCATCAGAAACTACAGAGGCTAGAAGGAAGTGGGATGACATATTCAAAGCATTGAAACAAGACGGTCAACCAAGAATTCTATATCTAGCAAAACTAAACTTTAAAAACTGAAGGAGAAAATAGGAAATTCTCCATAAAGAAAAACTGAGAGAATTCCTCACTTGTAGAGAGCTACCCTATAAGAGATACTAGAGAGACTCCTTCAAGTTGAAATGAAAATAGAGAATAACTTAAATCCACATTAAAAAAAAAAAACAGTACCAGTAAATATATTTGTGTTTATAACTCTTTTCTTCTCCTTTCTCATTTAAAAGACAACTACATAAAGCAATAATTATAGGACTTCCCTGGTGGCGCAGTGGTTAAGAATCCACCTGCCAATGCAGGGCACACAGGTTCAAGCCCTGGTTCAGGAAGATCCCACATGCCACGGAGCAGCTAAGCCTGTGCGCCACAACTACTGAGCCTGTGCTCCAGAGCCTGCAAGGCACAACTACTGAGCCTGTGCTCCAGAGCCCGCAAGCCACAACTACTGAAGCCCACGCGCCTAGAGCCCGTGCTCTGCAACAAGAGAAGCCACTGCAATGAGAAGCCCATGCACCACAACTAAGAATAGCCCCCGCTCGCCACAACTAGAGAAAGCCCACACGCAGCAACAAAGACCTGACGCAGCCAAAAATAATAAATAAATAAAATAAATAAATTTCTTTTTTAAAAAAGCAATAATTATAAAACTGTATTTGGGAGCTTATAACGTATAAAATATAATTTGTATGACAATAATAGCACAAAGAAGTGGGCAGAAAACAAAGCTATGCTGGAGCAAAGTTTTGGCATAATATTAAAATTAAGTTGGTATTAATCCAAACTAGACTGTTTTAAATTAAGATGTTAATTGTAATCCCCAAGGCAACTAACTAAGAAAATAACTCAAAAAAATAGTAAAAAGAAGAAGGAAAATAAAATGGTACACAAGAAAACATCTACTTAAAACAAAAGAAGGCAGTAATGGAGGAAAAGACTACCCCCCCCCCCGAAAAAAAAGAGAGACATACAGAATGGTAGATGTAAATCCTACCTTATCAGTAATTAAATTAAATGTACATGAAATAAACACTCCAGTAAAAAATCAGACTGGCAGAATGGGTTTTTTTTAAAGTTGTATTACAAACTTACACTTTAAATTCAAACACACAAATAGGTTGAAAGTACAAGGATGGGAAAAAATATACCATACAGACAGTACTTAAAAGAGGACTGGGGGGGCTCCCCTGGTGGCGCAGTGGTTAAGAATCCGCCTGCCAACGCACGGGACCCGGGCTCGAGTCCTGGTCCGGGAAGATCCCACATGCCACGGAGAAACTAAGCCCGTGCACCACAACTACTGAGCCTGCGCTCTGGAGCCCGCAAGCCACAACTACTGAAGCCTGCATGTCTAGAGCCCATGCTCCGCAACAAGAGAAGCCACCGCAGTGAGAAGCCTGCGCACCACAACGAAGAGTAGCCCCCGCTCCCCACAACTAGAGAAAGCCCATGCGTAGCAACGAAGATCCAACGCTGCCAAAAATAAATAAATAAATTTTAAAAAACAAAAAGACCCCACAATGATACACGTTTCAGGTTTTGATTCTCAAGTTAATTATGAATACAATAAGAAATGACTTTTCCACTTTGAATGAATAAAAACTATATATTATACATGTCTAATTAGTTCACTGTGGCTAAAAGGTTTACTTTGAGGAAGACGCAGGAAAAACTGAATTATTTAAGATTCTCAAGTTAATGTAGAATCTAATATAAAATAGAAGCACAGTATAAAATTTTACATTTTCTCTTACCTGAATTATTTTGATCATGCTCTGCAGGACTATGACCATTACCTCTGTAAGAGCTAAAAGGCTGGCTACTCAAAAGGTTATCACACTGCAGGCTGTGGCACAATTTCTCAAGAAAGCGAAGAGCAAATGATGCACTGTTCACTGGAGGGAGCTGGATGGAATGAGTTTCCCCATCAAAGGAGGCTATTATAAGGAAGAAAAGATGTCAGAGTTACATCACAGAAAGATGAGAACCACATCAAAATGAAAGTCATCAATTTAGGAAATGTATTATAAATCTAACGTGTGGTTTTTGTAATTTATAAAGGAATAATCTTAAATTATAAAAGTTCCTCTCATTCAAACACACAGTCTGAACTAATAAAAGCATTCTCGTTTAAAAATATTCATAAAGTAAACAACAACAACAGAAACCCACTGATGTACAATAGTTTCTGCTCTTCCAAACATTCCATGGGTACAAATGCAGTATCTGATCATACAATCATGAAAGCCATGTGTATCTTACCTCTTACTTCTTGAATCACATTTTTTACTTAGAGATTCTTACAGATTAGTCTGTTTTCTAAAAATATTAAAATATATTAAGCTCACTTTATCTATAGTGAGCTTAATACAGCAGGTAAAAGGAAAAATCTGTACCTCTTACCTCAATATACAGTATTACTCTGACATTATTTGTCTATTTTGAAAGTTAAACTTTCCAAACCAGGGTTAAAAGTCTATAAACATATAATTATTATCCATATTCTATTACATTAATATAGTATTCAAATATTATAGTTAACAGAATATAAATTTATAAAATAATCTATGTATTATAAAATCCTTGCCTTCTTGAAACCTAAAAACAAATTAGGGAATAAAAGCTCATAAAGGATTAGATGAGCATACCGGTTATCACTTCTCCTCCACGATCATCTGGCTTAAGGAATCCAAAAACAGTCTTACTTTGAATGGCACAATCCACACAGGCCTGCACCGTCCGCCGGAGCACCACATTGACAGGGCCTGGGCCAAAGTGATCGGGCAGCTGCTGGATTTTATTCTGATCCAGGTAAGGGCCAGAGCTTCCATATTTGTTTACATAGACACAGACTTGATTAAAAATGTGTATATAGATATAACAAACAATGAGATTGGTTAGAAGGAACATAAACACTACATAATCAATCACTGTATATCCCATTAGCCACGCTTCACTCAAAGATAACCTAAACATAGTTACTATCGGTGATCATTTCTGCTACCTAAAAATATGTATGTAAATATATTTTCACATTTTGTAAATATATGAAATCTAGAAATAAATAATCCAAATGCTTATTCAATTTTCTAGAATTCTGCCCAAACTGATTATAATAAAAACAATACAAGTTTTAGTAACATCATAAAACAATTCTTCACACATTCTCAGGTTATATAAAATGGCTTAAAGTCAAGAATATTTTCACTTTTTAACAGCAATCACAGTATAAGAATTTTCTTTCAAAACTGGTCATATTAGCACACTCCTTTTGGACTGAATTTATTTTAAATCAACAATATTGCACTCTCGTTATATAGTATTTTCTAAAGTAACCAAATCATTTCAGATATGTGTCACAGTAAGTTCTAATGACCTAGAGAAATTTTTTTCATTAATTTTTTTTTTTTTTTTTTTGCGGTACACACGCCTCTCACTGTTGTGGCCTCTCCCGTTGCAGAGCACAGGCTCCGGACGCACAGGCTCAGCGGCCATGGCCCATGGGCCTAGACGCTCCACGGCATGTGGAATCTTCCCGGACCGGGGCACGAGCCCATGTCCGCCTGCATCGGCAGGCGGACTCTCAACCACTGCGCCCCCAGGGAAGCCCTTTTCATTAATTTTTAAGAAAATAAAAATGTTCTTTATATACATGCCGAGGTTCATGGAAGAAAATTTTAAAAATAAATGCTTCCCTTCGTATAATAAAAGCATTTAGAATTTAGAAGCAAATAATCTATAATCACAATCAGTCAAGTTTCTATAATTTTTCTTCACTGAGAATCAACAAATACAAATTAACACACAACGTGATATAATTATTAACAGAAAATATATTGTCCCCCTAAATCAAGAGGCACATTATTTTTATCCACTACTCAATTTATTGCAAAATTTTCATGTATACAGTCTATATTTAGTACAATAAAAACCCATTAAGGGCTTCCCTGGTGGCGCAGTGGTTGAGAGTCCGCCTGCTAATGCAAGGGACACGGGTTCGTGCCCCGGTCCGGGAAAATCCCACATGCCGCAGAGCGGCTACGCCCATGAGCCATGGCCGCTGAGCCTGCGCGTCCAGAGCCTGTGCTCCGCAACGGGAGAGGCCACAACAGTGAGAGGCCCACGTACCGCAAAAAAAAAAAACCAAAAAAAAATTAATCTCACTTTCACTATGTTGAAATATATGATACTTAAGCTTTGTGGCAATAGCCAGAGAAAGGATAGACTCTGTCACAGAAATGAAACACCTATTAAAAACTTAACCTGAGGTGCTGATGGCATGGACAAAGTTCTACTGAACACAAGTGAGCTAAACAAGGATTTCAATGTTTATACTCATTTAGCTAGGCTCCCCTCCTAATGGACTAAAAATCAGAAATAATAAAGAGACAAAACGAGGTATGTAACGGGCTTCCCCGGTGGCACAGTGGTTAAGAATCCACCTGCCAATGCAGGGGACACGGGTTCGAGCCCTGGTCTGGGAAGATCCCACATGCTGCGAAGCAACTAAGCCCGTGCACCACAACTACTGAGCCTGCACTCTAGAGCTCGTGCTCCACAACAAGAGAAGAAACCACTGCAACGAGAAGCCTGTGCACCACAACAAAGAGTAGCCCCCGCTCGCCAAAACTAGAGAAAACCCATGCGCAGCAACAAAGACCCAACACAGCCAAAAAAAGGGGGGGGGGGTATGTTACAATAATCATTTTTAAAGTGATTTCTATTTCAAAAAATTAAATTATAATTTCTTTTTAATAAGAAAAGAAAAATTGAGGGGAAAAGTCCAAGGAACAGAAGAATGTAAGAGAGATAATTAAGGATCTAGGAGAGGGAGCAAAAAAACTTGCTTTAAGTAACAGGAAAGGAATAAGGAAATTTGCAGGAAACGACAAATAAAAGGGACTGACTAGTTTGGGTGTCTGTCATTTCACACTCTTCACATAGCAAAAAACAATTTAAAGTCATCATGCCCCCTGACAGGCAAGGATCTGTGAAAATTTTATAAGGCATTAAAATAAGGTTTGAGGTACCTTAAAAATACATACAAGACAAAAAAGACAAATTGTGAAATGAGATCATGGGAAAACAAGAATAGATTTGACAATAATGTAAATTTTATAAATCTTACCAAGAGGGATATCTTAAGGGTGTTGAATTTTCAAGTGACTTATGTATTTAAACAAACTGTTTTTCCTTGACATCAAAATGAACAATCAGAATTTCAAAATATTTTAATATGAAAAATGCTATAAGAAATGTTTACTATCATCTTTTTTCCCTCTTATTTTATTTCCAGGACTTCAAAGACACTGAAAATAATACAACAAAAGATAACTAATTTTACGCTCTTTTAAAAATATTAATTTACCTGTAGACATCACTATTTTAGATGATCCAGGAACAGTATCCTTATCATATAAAACACCACCACGTCCTCTGGCCAGCATACTGACAGAAGCTGAAGATGTGGAACATACAACAGGAATACGTTTTTCCTATTAAAAAAAAAATATTCCTAGATAAGGAGGTCATAAAATTATTGGCATCACTGGTTCACAAATGATCAGTTGTCTGAAGTCCTCTGGGTTGGAAATCCCTGTGTCACAAACTGCAGTACTTTTCAAACTGTGCTCCTAAGAGGGGCCCATAAGCTGGTCAGGTAGGAGAGGAAGAGACCAAGAGGCTGGGATTCCCAATGCTACCCCCTGTTCCAACTAGTCACACTTTAGCCAAAATAATTCACTCTGTAAAACTTGTTTTATTTTTGAGGTTCCCAGTAAGTTTTTTACACTGCTGAAGTAGTTTGGAAATCTAATCCAGCAATTCATCAGATGAGGGTGGGGGAACTCAACAAGGCAGAGGACAAAGTTTGTCTTCAGAAAGCAGTCACTCATCTGGGTTTTTACCATATCTAGCCTGCAATTCTCCATATTACATACGATAATTATGACAAAATTGTCAGTGGCTTGCTGAAGTCCATACAAAATTATGCCTATTGTATGTAAGAACCAAATGTCTCATGGGTATTATTAACATCACTAGTGTTTTGTTTATTTTATATCAACTCTTGGGGTTTTCTAGGAGCTATCTTCTAACACAACTCTTCAGTATCAGAGAAGGGGATCTTGTGCCTAGAAAAGGCAATAATAGAAGATATTTAAAAGGCAGGGAAAAAGGAGAAAAACACAAACAGTGTTGTTGGATTTTTCTTTATTTGTTTAAATTAGTGACTGTCATTTGGGTTCACAGTATCTTAGTAAATTATTTTGAAAATACTAAATTACAATTATTGTGTCAATATATTCTCGTTCTTTCAGTATTTTAAAAATCTAAAATCTAAATCCTTTGACTTAAGACATACCAAAATAGTGTGTTTGCACTAACAATGTAAATTGAATACATTTATTTGGAAAATGTGCTTCCACACTTCCATACTTCTAGAATGCTTAAGGAAGGGAAGAAAATAATTGACAAAGGAGAGTACAGCAAAAACAATTCTTACTCTAGTTCAAAGAGTTGAATCTTCATCTTTTTATGATGAAATAATGAAGCCAAAAAAGATGAAGGTGGATTGAAATGCTTCCTTTGCAACAAAAAAGTTTATTATCAAAAAAATTACATTATCTTTCCCTTGCCCCTCCTCACCACCATACAACAATATTTTCAAAAAGATCTCTTCAAAATTGTCAAACCAGCATTGGAATTATTTGAAAGTAAAAGAATGAAGAGAAACTTTTTGGAGTTATCATATCTTGACCATATACCAGCTAATCACAAAGACTTTTTCAGCAACTGGAAAATATGTACTAAATATATGCATCAATGACACCCTTGATACATTTTAATTTTTAAAATGCATTTAAAATAAATGATTTGCCTTTAAATTTCATTAACTTTCCTTAAGTTTATACAATTTATTTTTAAAAAATATTTATTTATTTGGTTGCACTGGGTCTTAGTTGTGGCAGGAGGGCTCCTTAGTTGTGGCTTTCCAGCTCCTTAGTTGCAGCAGGTGGACTCCTTTAGTTGCGGCTCGAGGGCTCCTTAGTTGTGGCATGCGAACTCTTAGTTGCGGCATGCGTGTGGGATCTAGTTCCCTGACCAGGGATTGAACCCAGGCCCCCTGCACTGGGAGTGTGGAGACTTAACCACTGCGCCACCAGGGAAGTCCCCTTATAATTTATTTTTAATTTAAAAAATTTCATCTGCTAAGAATTTACATTAGAATAATGTGCTTATTTGATTTTTTCAATATTTATGATTTTATATTTGAAAAATATTCAGTTTTATTGACTTTTGATTTCTTTTTTTTCTTTTCTGCAGTACACGGGCCTCTCACCGTTGTGGCCTCTCCCATTGCGGAGCACAGGCTCCAGACGCGCAGGCTCAGCGGCCATGGCTCACGGGCCCAGCCGCTCCGCAGCATGTGGGATCTTCCCGGACCGGGGCACGAACCCATGTCCCCTGCATCGGCAGGCCACCACTGCGCCACCAGGGAAGCCCTGACTTTTGATTTTTATTTTATAAATTTTGAATGCCTTTTAAAATAAAATACCAATGTAAGTTTTTAAAATCAAAATGGTATTGTCATTTTGCTCCATACTGCAAACATTAGTTGTAACAAAATAGAAACGTTATATATATTGATATCAGGTGGCTGAACTCAGAAATGTTTAAGGTAATACTGCTGAAATTTAACTCAGTTCTAACAGATCTAGAGAGATTCTATGTCTTTATATTTAGAGCGTATTTCTTGTAGACAGGATGTATTTAGATCTTTTAAAAAATCCATTTTGATAATCTCTGTCTTCTAATTGAAAAGTTTAGTTTACTAATTTTTAAAGTAATTATTAATAAGTTTGGGTCTGGGTCTACCACTTATTATTTGTTTTCTGTTTGTTTCCTCTGTGTTTTGTTCCTCTGTCTTACTTTCCTCTTTTTTGTTGTTGTTGATTACCTGAATAGTCCTTAGAATTCTATTTTAATTTTCCTACTGGCTTTTTAGCTATATTTCTTTGCATTTGTATTTTTACAATATGCTCTGGGAGTTTCAATGTACAATCCACACAAAGTTAATATTGTACTACTTAACAGAAAATGTTGAAACCTTGCAATGCTACAAATCCATATCCCCAACCCCTAAGCCTTTATACTATAATTTTTTTATGTATTATATCTATGTATGTTATAAACCCCACAAGACTGTATTGTATTATAATTATTGCTTTAAATAGTCCTATTTTTATAAGGAAATTAAGAGGAAAAAAGCAAAAAGAAAGTCATTAGTATTTTTACCTAGAGATAACTTCCTTCAGCATTTCTTATGGTGTTTGTCTGCCAGTGATGAATTTTTTGTATGCTTTTACCTGAAAATGTCCTTAGTTCTTCATTCTTGAAGAGTATGTTTGCTGAATATAGCATTTCGTATAACACCCCTCCTCCTATGTGTATTCCCCCCAACCACAGTCTGTCTGCTTCCATTCATTCTCCAGTGTCTTCGGGTAGCTGCTTTTTCTATTACTTCCAGGTATTAGAGTTGTTTTCTTTGGGGGAGAGTCAGTTAGGTAGGATGTGACTTTAGCATCACTGAATTTATCACACTGATTTCCCCCTCACCCCCATTTTACTGAGGTATAATCTATGTACAGTAAAATTCACTTCACATTGATTTTTAAAATATACTGAGTTTTAAATAAACTGGCTCGAACATAAATACACTCATGCAGTATTTTCAATGTGGTTTTGAAGAGGTCGAACACTATTTAGTTTTAAATTTATCCAAGAAAAGAAATAACAATCTTGATTGTTACACAGGCCTTAAAAAGCCTTATATACTTATTTTTTAATTTTAATTAGGTATAGTTGATTGACAATGTTGTGTTTAATTTCTGCTGTATAGCAAAGTGACTCAGCTATATATCCTTTTTCATATTTCTTTCCATTATGGTTTAAGGATATTGAATATAGCTCCCTGTGCTATATAGTAGGTCCTTGTTGTTTATCCATCCTATATATAGTTTACATCTGCTAGTCCCAAACTCCCAATCTTTCCGTTCCCCTCCCCGCTCCACCTTGTAAAAAGCCTTATACACTCTTGGTACATTCCTAAAAGGCATCATAACACTCTTAGTAAGTCCTAAACTGTGTGTTTAATAATAAGGCACTACAGAGACCTGTAATGCAAATTAGTAGGAAATACAACTAACCTTTCTTCCTGAGTTTGGGCCTTTTTTCCTTGGTGTGATATTTTTAACAGAACTCCCCTTCTTGGGGACTGAAGTATGTGCAGGTGGTTTAGTACGACCTGATTTCCTGATCTGCTGTGTTGGTAATATTACAGCAGTTTTCTGTAGAGACTGCATTGAACGCTGGGTTGCTTTGGAAGGAGAAGGCTGTGTTTTTGCTATATTCTTTGTAACAGGAACTGAGGGAAAAAACACACAACACAAAAATACAATTAAAATAAATGACATAATTAAGGTATTTTCTTCTTATGATTCAAAAGAAATTTAACTCAATCTTTAAAAATATTCCAAAGGTCATTCATTGAAAACCACTTAAAATAAAGGTACCATTTAAAATGACGTTTTTGGTATTTAAGATTTCAGATTATCAGGATATAGTCTGATTCTCCAGAAAAAATAGAGGCTTTTATAATAAGAACCAGTAACTTCCCACTTAATTAGCACAGTGAAAATTTCTGTCAATTTACCTTTTGTCTGCTTCTCGTATTTTTAGTCCTTGGCACAGAAAAGAGTTTTTCCTTCAGAAAATTATGCCATAAATACAGGAATCATTTTGGCCACCAATATAGAAAAACATAACAAAGCAGCTACCAACGGCTCCTGCTTCATCTTTTAAACGCCAGGGGAATCCCCCTAACTAGATTTTTTTTTTTTTTTTTTTTTTTAGTGGCTAAAATACATTATGTTCCTATATGTATGTTTAATAGTAAAGCTTCATAAGCTATAATATAGACTCTACATTAACATTGTCATGGAAGGACCACTATCATGCCCAAGTGATTTGTATCTATTAGTTATTTGTAGCCCAATCAAGACAGTTTTAATATTCCAAATGAAGATTACCTGCCAGGTTACTCTTGTATATATTCATAGTTAAGTAAAGAGAGATATTTTTAGTATTAATCCCTTAATAATTTCATTAGTACAAAAAAATGAACTTTACTTTATAGTAAATAGTACTAACGTCAAAAAGTCTTTACAGGAAGAGCTGTATAAGTAACACATTTATACATCTGTGCAAAAAAAAAATCAACTACTTTTATTTTGAGGGCTTCATTTTACAACTTGAAATGAATCTACCACCTTGCTTCTCCCATCCTCAAAGACTATGTGTAAATGTGACCTCCTATGACCTCCCACATCTTCCCTGCAGCCTTTTTATCTACCTCTACCAATTACCTAGTCAAGAGAATGGAACAGCTGCCAGGGCAAATGGAAGACCACTTAACTGCCACCATCACTTTCCCCCTCCCCTTATTTATAGTAATTTACCTACATACACCAGCCTTTGTTTAACTCTTTACCATCATCTACCTCATACTCCATACCCACTTCCACTTTCTTCAAATAACTCTAGTAACCTAATTCACATTATTTCTTCTTACAGAGTCTCCCTGTTATCATCTTCAGGAATTTAAATATCATACTTCTGATGCTCCATCATCCCGATCTCATCAATAGACAATTTGTGAAGCTCTTCTACCTCCAAGATAACCAACTGTGCTTCCCTTCTCCACCTCCAACTTCCTTACCTGTCATCTTTGCTTTATACCAACTGATCATGCTTTTCATTCTCATTGTGAGATCTAGCCACAAGCCCTCTCCATTTTCATCCAATCTGTTAGCTTTCTTCTGGCTTTACTTTACCCCCTTATCAACCTGCACCCAACTGTCCACCTCCACCAAAACCCTCATAACTAGTATCCCTTACGTTATCACCCCCTTATCTTCGATCATGTCCAACATGTCAGCTCCAACCACTGAGTCACACTATCATTTGCTCTCTCTGGTCCTGAGCAAGGGTCAGTTCTCTCCTTAAGGGGCCAGAGAGTAAATATTTTAGGCTTTGAAGGTCACATATGGTCTCTGTCATACAATCTTCTTTGTCTTTCTCTTTTTTTAAACCCTTTATGAATATAAAAACTATTCCTAGCTCACAGGCTACATGGGCTAAATGTGGCCCTCAGGTTGTAGTTTGCCAACTCCTGCTACAGAACATTGGGATACTGTAGATCACTGTAACATCCACGCTAACCTCAACTGGGGTGTCACTGCTGCAACTCACTGATTTCCAAGTATGTTTCAATGGCAGAACATTTTCCCCTTTTTAAGCTCCCCTCTCCCTCTCACCCCATTCCAGTCAGCAAATGACCCTACTGTACTTTATGAGAAGATTAAAGGCTATCTTTTGGGAGTGATCATAACCATCCCATTCCTCCATCTTAAAATACTTTTATTTTCATTCATTCTCATCTCTTCCTGTTATATCAAATGAAGTTTTCTCCCTACTCTTCTAAGCCAAATCCCCTTTCACTTTTGTCCTAATAACTATCTTCTCTGGTTCCTCTGGAACATTACAGTTTCAATTATCTCCTCTCTTCATGGTATTTAATCACTTGATCCCCAACTCCTTGCTCTCTCTTACAACCCTCATATATCCCTTATTTTGAAGTCTCCTTCCCTAGTTTTTGGTACTTTCAAGCCCTTGCATGAATCTTCCTTCTACTCACTACCAAGATACAAAGAAGAATCGCCTATACTTCATACTTCAGTTTCCTTATTATTCTGGGCTTCCTTAGTCTCCTATAATAAGCTTTTCTTCCCCCAACCATTCAAAAAGAATTCTTTCCAAGGTAATGTCCCCTTCCCAGTAACTAAATCCAAATAAATCCTCATTCTCTTGTCCCCACCTTTTAATATATGGCATGAAGAAAAGGAAATAGATTGCGCTCTGGACCTGAGTTTAAATTCCTGTACTAAGTTAGTTTAAGACAGAACCTAGGCGTATAGGAGGTCCTCAAAAAATGTTTACTAAATGAATGAAAAATATTTTCAACCTGCAAGCCAATGTTAGACCTCCAAAACAAGTATATTTTATATAAAGAATTGTAATAAAATATTACTTTGTGGAACATGGCAAATGTAATGAAATCACTATTTGATCTAAAAAATTTGACATTTGATATTAATAAATCTTGGGACACAAAATATTTGAGCCATAGCTTCAAATATTCCCCCCAAATATAATATTCTATTACAATAAAACTCCTTGATGCATGGTATATATATATATGTATGACCAAAGTAAGAAAAATGCATTATAAAAAATTAAAAATTTTTCACTTTAGAAAGCAAGCTTTTCAACGGCAAAGACTCAATTTGATCCACTGCCATATCCCCAGCATCTAGAACAAAATACTTTTTAAACTACTTTAAAGAGGAATGAGTAATCATTCAATACACTGAACAGCAAAATTAAACTATATATATTATACATGTATTTTTATCTCTCCTCCAAAGAGCAATCATATAACATACACACACCATGCTAAAACTCTATTCAGTATTAATTAAACTATTGAAAAAGAAAATAGATTTGTTTAAAAGATAAGGTGAAAATTATATATAGCACTACAACCATGTGTTCATAGTGGTTACAAAGTGAGTAAAAACCTCTTTGAAAAAAGTATGTAAAATATACAGAAGGATGTGCTAATCATCTTTAATAAAAGTTTTATGTGAACACCTAACACAAAAGATACCTGGTTCCTCAGTTTATCTTCAGGTAGAACAGACAATGTTTGGGTAAGAAAAATGTCCAAGAGATATGAAGTTACTCAATTATGAAAATGCAAAAGAAATGAATAAATCTTGGGAAACAATCAGAAGGCAGGAAATAAAGTCAAGAGTAGCCCTGGAAGCCTGGAACAGGGGGAACTGAAGAAAGAAAGGAGGTAGACGCCAACATGTACTGGCTACCCGTTACATGCTAAGTGCTTCAATATCTGTTATTGCATGTAATCCTCCCAAATGTCCTATGAGGTAGGTATTATTCCCCACTTTATACCTGAGGAAACTTAGGCTCTGTGCGATTAGGTAACTTTGCCAAGATCACCCATTTGGCTAAGAGACTTTTATCTCCTAAGTGCATGCTTTTTCTAATATGCCACCTTGCTTTCTGTCCTCTAACAAAAAAGCCTATTAAATTCACTCCCCTGAGTCAAAGTGCATGTGTTTTAAAAAAGAAGAAGAAGGTCCAAAAGACAACCCTGTGAACTCCTATGATAATTCACTAGTTGCTAGGTGCTCTCTGACAGAGGAAGTCTTGAGTTTTTTTAAAATCAGATGTGGAGGCATACTTATAAGGAGAAAACATTAACAAGTACAGACAAAAACATGCTGGTAAAACGTTTCATGCCTGGAGATTTAACCTTATTTAGTATTTATTGCCAAACAGTACTCATTAAATGTATGTTTCTGTTGACACATGAAGATGCTTTATTATTGAAAGATACTGCTTGCATTCTCTGAGCTATGAAAAGAGAGTAGCACATACAATTACCATAGAAAAGGAAATACACTTAGAAATGAACAGCAACCCCTATTTCCAGTTACTGTTATACATGTGCTGGTTTGGCTTACACATGGCTGACTTGAAGAGGAACTAAAATGGATTAGAGATATAAATTTATATGTATCTTGCTTTTGATCTAAAAAGACATGATAGAGGTATGGCTGCTTACTGTTCTCCAGATTTTTCCATCCACCATTTACTTAATACCTAATGTGTTCTTTTTACCAATCTAGGCAATTTAGGAAATCCAGAAGAAATAAATATGGTCCCAGTCATACAGTTCATATTTTATATGTATATTTGTGTGTGTGTGTGTGTGTGTATATATATATAATTCCTATCTCCTTAAGAAGACAGATTTATGATTTCCTTCTCCTCAAACAGATTGAATGCTATATATATAACCATATGACAACAAGGGCAGAAACTACTGTAAAAACAGATGCCTTGAATTTGAGGCTAGAAATAGACAAAATCAAAATATGATAGCCAAAAATAGAAAAGTAAAATACGGTTTGGAAAAAACAAAATTGAGTAAAAAATCTGTCACTGTAAACATTTGACTTGGGAAACTTTTTCAGACTGAGGAATTCTTTGCAAGTCATCTTCCTTATTTTAAAAATGCATGTACAATGAAACTGTCATTATTCTAAGGATCTTTCATACTGGTAACTATAAAACCAAAGAAGCAACACAAGCCTCAATTATGAAAAACATGGAGATATCAATAGAGATGGTTACACCTAAACTATCCAACCTGGAGGCCTGGCATTCATAGAAACTCAGTCAAGGTACCCAATGCCCCTACCTGGAACTTTGCTCCCTGTTCCATAGAGCCCATGTTGCCACAAACTGATGGGTCACGGGCAGCAATAAAAGCCAAGGGGAGGCAGAATCAAGTGTAAACCCTATGAACTTCGTTCCTTCATTCCTGCTGCCATCCCACACCATAGCACTGGCCTCCTGGACTGGTATCTTCAGACACTACCCTATTTCTTCTCTCCTCTCCCCACACCTGTACCAGAGAAGCCACAATCCTATCCCAGAAACCTTGCTTTAGGAATCAAACGTTCATAACGGACAGAGTTTGCTTTACCTCGGAAACTAGCTTTTTGAATAGTTTTTTTTGAAGGACTATTATTGTCACATAAGAGTGACTTCACCTTTTCATAAGCATACTGACAGTCTTTTAAATGCACTTATTTCCTTATTTTTTGCAATAAAAAATCCTTTTAGAAAACCTCAAATAAGCTAAGAAAAACTCTTGAAGGAAACCACAAGGGGTAGTTACTAGTGGAAAAGGAAACAAGGAAGCATGTTCCTGACACTTATCACAGCGGGCGTTTTGGAAGGCAGGAACTAGCTGAGGACTATGAATTTTCTCGGAAGAAGCAGGGTAGAGATCAGATGGACATGGAACTCTGGTACGAGCCACTCTTTACACCTATTCTCTCCCCTGCTTCTTACTATCTAGTGCAGAGACACTGGCTCCAGATTAATTACATTCAAATCCAGCTTTACCACATAATATCTATGAGAAATAATAGCTTGGGCAAATTAACTGAAATCTGTACGTGGCACATGGTATACACTCAATAAATGTTAGCTGTTATTATCAACACCATCACCATCCCTGTCTCTATTCTCACTCTCCCTTCCCAGATTCTAAGGGTGCTCCTTGCCTTCTTCCATCAATGGGTTGGATAATGGGGAAACACTGCTGTCAATGCCTAACAAATGGAAGAAAGAAGTTTCCTCCAAAGAAGGAACTCCTATTTATCTACATTATCTACAGCTAATACCTTCACTTCTTTTATAACCAAACTTCCTGAAAGACTAGCTCATGGTCACTATTATTGTCATTTTCTCATTTTTCAACCCTCTGCAAGCACACTTCAGGCACCTCTTTTTAGGGAATCTGTGTGCTTACATCACCCATAACCTCCTAACAGCCACTGACAATGATGCTTCTTCCTGATCTTATTTGACTTCCAGCAAGCACTAAACACTTCTTTTTAAAATTCTTTCTTGGATTTCACATGGCCACTCCCTCCTTGTTCTCCTTGTACCTCTGTCACTTTTCCTATGGTGTCCCCCAGGATTAGCTATCTTCTCCCCACCCTCATCTCAGTTTTGAGCACTTTGGTTCACACCCTTGATTTCAGCTACTGCCTACACATAATAATGATTCCCAAATTGTTCTCTTGCTCATTCAAGCATTCACGTGCCTACCTCCCCCCACCACATCCCCAACAGGCCTGTCTCAAGTTCCAGAGCTGTGTTTTCAATAGCTAACAGATAATCTAAATAGGCATCTCAAACTCAACATGTCCAAAAGGAGAATCATCACGCTTATCCTATATGCTCTATCTTGATGAATGCCATTACCTTTTTTTCACCAAATTACCAGAAGTCAGAAATCTTGAAGTCATCTTTGTACTCTTCCTCCCTTCACATGTCTAACCAAGCCTACCTCCTTTAAGTACTTCCTAGTTGTGTTCTTCTTTATGCCTGTCAATGACTTGGTCCAAGACCTCATGACTTCTCACATAAGCTACAATACTAGCTTCTTAATTGGCATTCCCAGCTGCCCTTTCCAATACATACTCTATAGTACATCAGCATGACCTTTCTAAAATACAAATTGTATGTCACTTTTCCACTTAAACATCTTCAGTGATGCCACATTACCCATATGCTAAAATCTGAACTCCTTGGCCTGGTATCCAAGGCCCTCTAGATATCTTCACAGCCTCATCTCATCTCTTCCCCATCTATCATTATAGATTCAGCCATAATCATCTGCTTCAGATCCCCAAACATTCTGACCTTTACTGCCTTTGCAGAGGCTGACCCAAGAAAAGTCTTCCCTCCCTTGTCACTAGCTAAACTACCATGCATTATTTGAAATTCTGCTCAATTACCAGCTCTGTAAAACTCTAGCACTAAGCTCCGAGGCAAACTGTAGGATCTTAATGGTCATATACCACACATACGGCATTTATCTCTACTGGCACAGATCTTACAGCATCTTATCTTTACTTACACATCTATCTGTCTAGACACACTGTGAGCTCCTTTAGGGGAAGGAACCATGTAAGTTCCATTGTTATATCTCCAACATCTGGTCTAGGGTTCCACTGTTATATCTCCAACATCTGGTTATATCTCCAACATCTGCCACATAATGGGCATCCAATAAATGCTTGTTAAATGAATAAATGTTTAATATTCAAGTTTTGTCTCTGATCTTATATTATTATAGAGACAATTCAGGTAGTTTATGCATTAAATAGATGACCACAGCTTGATCACAACATTACAGATTTCTTGGAAAAATACGCTTCAAATACTAATCAACCAACTTAAAAATCAACTTCTAGAATACATTCCATTCAAAAATGAAGGAAGGACTGCAAATCAAAACCACAGTGAGGTACCACTTCACACCCACTAAGATGGCTATAATTTTAAAAAAAGGAAAATAACAAGTGTTGGCAAGGATATGGAGAAATTGAAACCCTCATACACTGCTGGTGGGAATGTAAAGTTGTGCAGCTCTGTGGCAAACAGTCTGGTGGTCCAAGAAAAAGTTAAACAAGGACTCAAACAAGTACATGTATGGGCATGTTCATAGCAGCACTATTAAAAGTAGCCAAAAGGTGGAAACAGCCCAAATGTCCATCAATAGATAAATGGGTAAACAAATGTGTGGTATATACATACAATGGAATACTATTCAACCATGAAAAGGAATAACCGATACATGCTATGACATGGATGAACTTTGAAGACATTATGCTAAATGAAAGAAGCCAGACACAAAATCACATACTACATGATCCTATTTACATGAAATATCTGGAACAGGTAAATCCATAGGAACAGAATAGAGATTGGTGATAACCAGGGGCAAGGGGGAAGAGGGAGTGGGGAGCAACTGCTTGATGGGTATGGGGTTTCCTTCTAGGGTGATGAAAATGTTCTGGAACTAGACAAAGGTGGTAGTTGCACAACACTGTGAATGTACTAATAAGTGTTTCTGAATTTGTGCATTTTTAAATGGTTAATTTTATATTATGTGAATTTCACCTCATTTAAAAAAACACACTGGGGGAGAAAAGGGAAGAGAAATTTGTATACTTCAAATGAGCCAGAGACTTCACATATATTATTAAAATTTGTGTTTACAATTTTGTAAAGCAAGTATTATTCTCTCGATTTTACATATAAAGAAATAGAGGCTCAGCGAGGTAAGTAACATCCAATCCAGTATCACACATCTAGTCTAGAAGTGGTAGAAATGGGATTCAAATTCAGGTCTATCTCACCCCAAAGCCCACGCTCTCTGCTTAAACCGGGTACTATTTTTAATTAGTGAGGGAAAAAATGAAAAGACACGGTCTTTTAATTAAAATATTTTCTATAAACTTAATGAACAAAATGCAGAATTAAGTGGTTGGCTTAAACATTTTTTCAGGTTCAAATCTGAGGAAGCTTACATGTAAACAACAAAGAAAAATATTTAAAGTAATACTGAAAACAAACTATCAACATGCCCTTAATAATCCAGTGTTTTAGGTGCTTCAGTTTTTTCAATTCTCTTGGCTGAATATAAACGCTTAAGGAAAAAAACTGCATCAAATATTGGAGCATCTTCTGATAGTCTTTCTTTACTCTTTAAATTTTCTTGTGGATTTTCTCTAATTCAAATATTTACAATCATAACACATTTTATATTTATCTATTAATTACTAGAATAACAGAGTAAGACTACTTAAGTAGATGGGACCAAACCAATAAAATTCTGTATACATGGAACAGAATACAACATATGCTGTCCTCAGTCGGTCTCAATGACTCTTGGCAATGAACATTACTGATTTTTTAATTAAAGTTTCCTAATGTTTATACACCAAAAATATTATCAGTGATTATATCCAGATGGCAGGAATATAAACAATTTTTAGATTTTACTCATCACTTATCTTTGTTTTCTAAATGTTCTACAATAAATACCAATTTTTTCATTAAAAATATAAAATGCCCCAACAAAGATAAACAACCTAGCCACTTTTTGAATAAGAATATAACCAGTCACTCTAAATATTTAGATGTCTCTAGAGAAAACAATTATTCAACATAAGCATTATAATATTCTGTTTTGATAAAAAGCCATACAACTTTTAGACTAGCATATATGTATCCACTAAAAATAACATTAGAAAAACCTACACAGGTTCACTGCATACCTTATAGAGACCTTTAGAATCTACAGCTCAGTCTCCAGCAGTTTCAGAATTAAAGAGCAGATCCCCTCATTACCAAGGCAGAAATCTTTCAGAGAAGCTTACTCAGCAGAACATAGTCATAAAAGCATCTCTATTGCCCAAGCAGTTGACCATCAGAGACATATGGGGCCTACCATTCATAGTAGCAGGGGCACTCTCTGTCCTGGTCAGATACCTTCCCACACCTCAATCCTGCCTCCCACAGGTCTCTGCTTACCATTCTTCCTTTTATCATTACTTAAAGACTTCTCTACCATACCACTTTTTTACTCTATCGCTTACTTGCCCAAAACAAACACAGAAGTCCTTTTTTGACCCTCACCCCTTGTTCACTTTAAAAGGTTTATTTGTTTTACCACTCAACACTACAAGGGAAAAAAAGTTACAAAGGAAAACAAGATCTCTAATTTTTAGTGGTAGTTATCCTGGTTTTTATGGAGACAGGACCTGTCTTTTCGAATTTAACCCTTGTTGGGCCTTGCAGCCAGTTATCTATTCTGACCTGAGGGCTCTGCCCAGTTCCCTGCTCATTGACCAAGCAGAGGTGGTTTGGTTGGCGTGGTGAGAGTCCAGTAGTGTGAACAAACCCTTAGCTCCTCCACTGCCCCTCCTGATTCTCCTTCATGAACCATGTAGATTTCTCTCATCACCAAGAACCACAGTTTTACAGTATTAAAAACACCTTAAACATATAATAGAAGGTAACTTTCACATAAAAAGAAATAAATCATTCACTCGGAAAAATAAAGATCTCATTTAAAAGAACTTGCTTTTGGGGTCTGATAGAGCGTCTCCATTTGGAAAGTGCTGCTATGTCTCTTCCAGTAGCCTTCAAAAATTATGTCTGGACAAGTAAACCAAAACCAAATATACTGAAAGGATCTGCAGCTTTGAGTCACTCCTTCCCCCGTTTCAAAACAGGGCTTGGAGATCTAAGGTAAACAGATTAAAGAAGAAAGAAGAAATTCTTCATACATATACCTTATAAAACATACGTTAACCTGCATAGAATATTCTATCTTAAGGTGATTTAAAACTTGTAAAAATGTTACTGGGAAAATTTTTCCAAACAAAATTGAAAGGATAGCTCTCTAACTTAAACAAATTACAAAAGTCCAGTTATTTATCTCCATACCTAAGTGACAAGGCCTTTTACCCTTGGCATACATACAAAATTAAAACAAGAAAATTGGGGCTTCCCTGGTGGCGCAGCGGTTGAGAGTCCACCTGCCGATGCAGGGGACACAGGTTCGTGCCCCGGTCCGGGAAGATCCCACATGCCGTGGAGCGGCTGGGCCCGTGAGCCATGGCCGCTGAGCCTGCGCGTCCGGAGCCTGTGCTCCGCAACAGGAGAGGCCACAACAGTGAGAGGCCCGCGTACGGGGGGTGGGGGGAAGAAAAAAAAGAAAGAAAATCTAATTTAGTAGAACTTACATTATTTTTCTACCCTGTTATATAATTATTTCTCATATGTATTTAGTCTAGAAAGGAAATCATAAAAATGCAAGAACAAGCTACAAATTACAATTAGAATTTAGAAGGGCTTTAAGAGTGTTGTTTTAAAAATATACTTGTTTTCTACTTTCGGATCATAGATGCTTTGTAAACCACTCCTGTCAGCTTCACTGGGGGTGCTTCCCGTGAAGATCATTTTATTTCACAATTACTACTCATATCTGGCTCAGTTCATGAGAAACCAAGATTCTGGTTAAAATGACATTACTAAAGAAGATGACAGTTTCCAAAATCTTTAATATTTTGAGAGGAAAGTTCACACAAAAAGAAGCAACTTCAGTTGTTTCAGGTCAATTCACAATTCACCTAACAAGACTAGCTTTTCTTTTTTCTTTATTTTATTGAAGTATAGTTGATTTACGATGTTGTGTTAGTTTCAGGTATACAGCAAAGTGATTCAGTTATATATATATGTATTCTTTTTCATATTCTATTCCATTATGGTTTATCAAGACTGAGCTTTTAAAAGTCACTCAATTTTTAAACCATAACGTCTTTTTTCTTATGGAATGACTTCTATAGAGTGACTTCCATTATGCTAAAAAAAAATATAGCAGTCACCACTATAATTTCCACAAAACACATTAAATGTATTGACACAATAATTAGTAAAATATGTTATCCACATTTCTATATCATAAAAGTCCTTTTAATAAGTCTCACGTAATACCAGTGAAAAATCATGTTGTATTCCTCAAAGCTATAGAAAAACACTTGGCAACGTTTGATTATAAACTGGAGATTTAAGTGATCAAGTTTGACTTACAATAGGGTTGTTCCTTTCTTATTTTAATTCATTTTTATGGTGGAAATAACCAAAATCTGACTTTTCCCTTGTACTGTAAAACAGTTTTTAGAAGTGACTCATCAAATAATAGTGCCAACAATTTCAGCACGTAATATTTAGAACAAAATAGAGGATTTTTTTTTTTAGATAACAGAAATGACTGGGATATTTAATATACAAAAGCTAACAAAGCAGACAATGAATTTCTTTAACCAAACTTCAACTGCAATAGAAAGAAACTTTTGGGGTAATTCCTACCTTTAGAAATATTCCAGAGAACCAAACTGTTGCTGTATTTACCACAAGGGTGATTTAGGTTCCATTTGATAGCCTTTCTCCTCTACCAGGAATAAAACTGCCTTTCTGAAGAAAGCGAGTTAACAACAAAGCCCATGTTGCCGGAGCAAGCCTGAATTTCTAGCAAATGGGATGAAACTATTTGCATTTGTTGGTTGCGGGGGGGGGGGGGGGGGGGGGATTAAGAGGGCTGCTAAAGTAATTCGCATATTGTCTGTGGGCTGTATAGACAGTGATCATCAGTCACCTGCTCAAACTTCCTTCACTCCTGCCTTCAGAAAAGAACCAAAGGTTACCCTGGGTCAGAGAATCTGGAAACAAATGAGAAGACATGCAAAAATCTAACTGCCAACTCACTGCGTATGTAGACAAAGTTATTCCCGCTGGACCACATGTCCTAAAAACCAAGACACTTTAATAGTCTCAAGAGAACTTGTTAAAATATATCACAGAACCGAAACAAGAAAGAAGCTTCAGGCTCTGCTTGCAATTACTGCAGTATTTAGCTGAAAACAGAAAAAGGACATTTGTTTTTTTCTTCAAGATACTTCTTTGCATCATAATAGCTGTCTCATTTGCACAAGCAAAACATTTGTTCCAAGCTGTACGTATGAAAAAGAAAATATCAGCTGTTGAAAATTTCTTGGCTTTTTAGTGAATAATTTGGGTTGATAGCATTTCTACCTATTTCTTTTATACCAAACAGGAAAAGTACTAAATATACTAAGCATTATTAGTCTGTATTTTATTTTGAGCTACATTAAGGGCAAATATCTAAACAAATACTCGAATTTTTATTCAGAACCTTTCGGGTGGGACTGATACACCTTGAACTTTTTACAGCCTTAATTTTATGTACCTCTGCTACTTTTGACCCACTATAACAGAGAGAGAGGAAAAGTGCTGCTTTATGTGGTGTTTACTGAACACACACAGTCATATAAAAATAGGGAAAAATTTGGTAAAGGTATGTCCGAAAAACTATAAAATCTTAATTTTAAAATTTAAAGAGGTGAAGCACAAGTTATAGAAACCACATACTCCTCTGGTTACCCAAACAAAGAGCAAAAGCAACCATAATTTCTGGTTTTGTTTTTTAAAAAAATGAGAATGAGATGGCGGTGGGGAGCAGAGCTATTTCTTGTTTGCACATGGAAACTTTGAAATATTTCTCAAAAGACTAACTCTGAAAAAGAATATATATATGTATAACTGAGCCACTTTGCTGTATAGCAGAAATTAACACATTATAAATCAACTATACTTCAATAAAACTTTAAAAAGACTAACTTTTAAATAATTCCAAAGGAAAATGTTACATAGGAGAAAATAAGACTACAATATAAAATGACTAATTACATTTTTTTTAAAGATCAAAAGTTTAGATTTTAAAACCCACTCCCTTAAAATTTTAATTAAAAGCTAAACCATACACTTGTGCGCGCAGACACGATATAAAATAAACCACCATTCAAAGAAGCAGCTAACAGTGCCCAGGATAATTATATTTAAAACCTATTTTTCACTTTAAGCTTAAGAAGAAAGTTCCTATTCATACAATTTATGTCTGAATTACCAACAAAGAAAATCTAATATGCCAGTTCTATCAATTATTCATAATCAGAAATGTTTTACAAAGTTGTGAAGGAAATGTCATGTCACCATTGAGTTCCACCTGGAAATTAAAGCTGTTTCCATGAGAGGCAGGTGGTGGGGGACCCAAATAAATTGAAGGATTTTTATCAAGAGAAGAGTTAAAATGATCACTGCCAGGATATGGTGCCACTAGACAGGAATGCTTGGCTACACCTTTCTGATTCTAGGTTTTCCCCTCCTCTGCATTTCCCTTTGGACCAGAGGAATTCCTCTATACCCTTGGGATCCTGCAACTTTATACTCTAAGCATCTGGAAGCTTGCTGCCCTCTTTCTTGGTTTGTATGGTCACAAATGCTTAAATTAGACTACAAGACGACACTTCACACTAGTATGGGTCATTAATTTGTAATCAATGATGCATAAATCTGAAACTACGTTAAATAAAACTAATTCATTAATGTTTCAGAAATTATTTAAAGTTTAATTTATATAGTTAACTTTAAAAGTATTTAAGTACCTTTAAAGCCAGGTAGAATGGTTTATAATATAGCTATATTTATAAAACAAAACAAAAACCTTTGAATATCCCACAATATTAGAAAAAAATTAACACTGGGTCAAATTTTTAAAAGAATCCTCTGCTTCTGAATTTCCCCAATTTCTCAGAAGACTAAAAACCTACATTTATTGTGTTTATAAAACAAAATAGTAACCTATTTGTTTACAAACTTTCCCAAATAAAGACAGGGAAAAGAAAAGTTTTTTTAAAAAATCATACATAGCCTTTAAAATAACAGGTGTCCCAGTTCTGATGCTAAGTTGCTGGATTCCAAGTCTTGTCCTTCATGTATTAAACATGTGGACTTTAATGAAATGACTGGCTATAAATCCCTATGACTGTATATGCCAGAGACAAAGGAAGGGCAATATGAGAAGAAACCAATAGTTAACCAATAGTTTACTGGGCATTCCTAAATTTCGATCATTTATTTAGAGAGAACTAAGTATGAGATACAAAGGGAGGGGGAAAAATCGAAACAGAGAACAGCAAGATCAAATAAATTTTGCAAGAAAAAATCTACAATGAACTTTGTTTTAGTTTACTTGACTCAGCCTTAAGTTGCCAAGGACACAGCAGCATACATAGTTCTTTCCTCTTTCTCACCAGACACCCTGTGCAGGTCTCTAGAATAAATCTGATGAGCTGTGACAGCACCAACCAGAAGTAAAGAGCTTTGAAAGACTGTAGAGTCATTAACTGTAGAGTCATTAAAGAGCTTTGAAAGACTGTAGAGTCATTTTCCAAGAAAGGAAAATCTAAATAAACGAGGAAAAAAAGCCACTCAGCTTGCTTTATTTTCTATTGAAGGTATGTTTCTCAGTGGATTTTTATACCAATGATAGGCCTGATAAGAACTTAGCTGTTTCTGATTATAGAAGTGTTAACACCAGCAGAAAAACTGTTAGAAAAAGTTTTAAAGTAAATTAAACCTTATTACTATTCTTGAAAGGAAAACCAGTAAAGCTTAAATAAGGTTTTTAATGTAAAGTCAAATAAAGTAGCACTCATGGAAGCCTCACTACATTTCTTTAAGAAACTATGCTAGTGAATTGTCTTTAGTCATTAATTATTTGAAAAGGTTTTATGTGCTGCAGTCTAAAAAAAAAAAATTGGAAAAGCAATTAAACAAAGGTCAAAAAATGAACATTTCCAATGTGTTCAAGAAATACTCAAAACAAATGAAAAAAATAGATTTTTTAAATTCATAAAATTCAATTGATTTAATATTATTTGTGCCTTTTGAAATTATTTAACTCTAAGGCCCTTGAATTATTTAATATTCAAGTCAAAAAATTTAATATTTCTGTACATTTTCTTAAAAGGCCATAAATAACATTAAAAAGCAAATGACCAAGAAAAGGTTTTTACTTTTATGACAAAGGGTTGATATGTGCAATAAATGAAGCACTCAAACAAATCAACAATGAAAGGAACACTCTAAGAAAAAAATGGGAGAAGACAATTAGGAAAATGATAAAGGAATATTAATGGCCAAAATACATGGAAAGAAAAAGATTCAACCTCACTAGTAATCTAAGAAATGAAAATTTTTAAAATAACATTTTTTAAATTAGCAAAAATAAGAAGATAATGCCCAAAGTTGACCAGAGAAGGAAAAAAACATTTTCACCCACCACTGAGGGGGAGTGGAAGTGAGTATAGCTTTCTGAATGACAATTTGTCAGCCTTAGAAACGTAGCCTCTGACACAGCAAACTTATTCTATGTAGATAATTAGAAAGGTATGCAAAGATACATCCTTCATATCATCTAGTTTAATAACATAAATGTTGAAACATTCTAAATGCCAAACAAAATAGATGTTTGGTTAAATAAATTATGGTATAGCCATATGATGGAGTAAAAAACAAAACTGAATTTGTAAGGATATATTTCACATAGGAATACAGTCACAAGACAGCATGAAAAAGTAGGCAAGAAAGTGGAATATGAAGGATAATCTGTCTTCAAACTGAAACTGTTAATTAAAGATACAAATGTAACATACCAATACATTCTTGTTTAAAAAAAAAGGCCACAGATAAAAGCAAAAGTCCCCATTACCACTTCCTTTACCACCCTATACCCCTTTTCAGAAATTATCACTATGACACAGATTTGATATACTGTATAGCCTTTCAGATCTTTTCTGTGTATTTATATACATATATCTACAATTAAATATAGAAATACATAACTACTTGTTTTCTCTTAACTTAATGGTATTATATTGTATGTATGGGGGGGTTGTTTTTTTCAATTAATACATCTTGGAGAGTTTTCTTTCTCAGTAAACAGGAACACTTTCATTCTTCTAAACTGTTCTATATGATTTTAAAGAATAAATACACCATAACTTAACATTTTTCTACTGATTTGGCTGTATGCGTGTTCTTAAGGTGCATGTGTGAAACAAAAAGAAAAAAAGGCACTATGAACCCAAATATAGATAAAACTGTTTGCCATGGTTATCTCTGCACGCTTTTCTCAACTTTTTCCTTTGAACATTACTTTTCCTATTAGAGTAAAATGAGTTAAAACTAATAAAAAATAATTTTAAAATATTTGGCTTTCAAGAATATATCACATTATATCTAAGAAATGATACTTATATATTATAGCTGCCATTTAATGAATGATATATTGGCTAAAGTAAATGTTTTCTCTACTCAAAAAGAGTATTTCACCTAGTGTAAGCAAGTACAGTACTAACCCTATTAATCTCTCTGCAATTAATAAGCAATGCTTGAAAAAAATCAAAATGAATCATATATGCAACGTTAAGTATCAACTAACAATCTTTAACCATACTTTTCCCAGAATCCTAAGGTTCTTCTGGGGACTTCTGTGAATCTTTACAAATCAGAATGTGGCACCAGTGGGCACATCTTTGTTTCTACTCTACTGTTTCCAAATTCTACCTTGTCATGGGTTGATTTATTTGTATTCAAAAAGTAGTCATAAATGATACTACAAAGCTAAGGTAACCAAAACAGCAATGGCAGGGCACAAAAACAGACACACACCAATGGAACAAAATAGAGAGCCCAGAAATAAACCTACACACCTACGGTCAATTAATCTATGACAAAGGAGGCAAGAACATACAATGGAGAAAAGTCTCTTCAACAAGTGGTGCTGGGAAAGCTGGACATCTACATGTAAATCAATGAAATTAGAACACTCCCTCAAACCATATACAAAAATAAACTCAAAATGGTTTAAAGACCTAAATATAAGACATGACACCACAAAACTCCTACAACAGAAGATGGGCAAACATTCTCTGACATTAATTGTAGCAATATTTTCTCAGATCAGTCTCCCAAAGCAAAAGAAATAACAGAAAAATAAACAAATGGGACCTAATCAAACTTAAAAGCTTTTGCACAGCAAATGTAACCATCAACAAAACAAAAAGACAACCTACAAAATGGGAGAAAATATTTGCAAATGATGCCACCGACAAGGGGTTAAGATCCAAAACAAACAAAGAACTCATGCACTGAACATCAAAAAAACAAACAACCCAATCAAAAAATGGGTGGAAGACTTAAATAGACATTTCTCCAAAGAAGACATACAGATGGTCAACAGGCATACGAAAAGATGTTGAACACTGCTGATTATTAATGAAATGAAAATCAAAACCACAATGAGGTATTGTCTGACACCAGTCAGAATGGCTATCATCAAAAAGTCTATAGGGACTTCCCTAGTGGTGCAACTGGTTAAGAATCCGCCTGCCAATGGAGGGAACACGGGTTCGATCACTGGTCTCCCACGTCCAGGAGGCTGCCACATGCTGTGGAGCAAGTAAACCCCTGCGCCACAACTACTGAGCCTGTGCTCTAGAGCCCATGAGCCACAACTACTGAGCCCACTTGCCACAACTACTGAAGCCCACGTGCTCTAGAGCCCGTGCTATGCAACAAGAGAAGCCCATGCACCGCAATGAAGAGTAGTCCCCACGTGCCGCAACTAGAGAAAGCCCGTGAGCAGCAACGAAGACCCAACGTAGCCAAAACTTAATTAATTTTAAAATCTATTTTTGAAAGTCTACAAATAATAAATGCTGAAGAGGGTGTGGAGAAAAGAGAACCCTCCTACACTGTTGGTGGGAATGTAGATTAGTGCAGCCACTATAGAAAATAGTATGGAGGTTCCTTTAAAAACTAAAAATAGAGCTACCATATGATCCAGCAATCCCACTCCTGGGCATATATCCGGAAAAGATGAAAACTCTTAATTCGAAAAGATACATGCACCCCAATGGCAGCACTATTTACAATAGCCAAGACATAGAAACAATCCAAGTGCCCACCAACAGACAACTGGCTTAAGAAGATGTGGCATATATATATATACGTATATATATATATATATATATATAATATTACTCAGCCATTAAAAAGAATGAAATACTGCCATTTGCAGCAACATGGATGGACCTAGAGATTATCATACTAAGTAAGTCAGACAGAGAAAGACAAAAATTGTATGCTATCCCTTATATGTGGAATCTAAAAAATAATACAAATGCATCTATATACAAAACAGAATACAGACTCACAGACACAGAAAACTCATGGTTACTAAAGGGGAAAAGGGGGGAGGGATAAATTAGGAGTATAGGATTAAGAGATACAAACTATTATATATAAAACAGATAAGCAACAAAGATTTATTGTATAGCACATGGAACTATATTCAATATCTTTTAATAACCTATAATGGAAAACAATCTGAAAAAATATATATATATAACTGAATCACTTTGCTGTACATCCAAAACTAACACAGTATTGTATATCAACTGTACTTCAATTTTTTTAAAGTACAAAAACAAAATGAAAAAAAAAGTAGTCATAAAAAATGCTTCACAATGTCAAATTACTTGTGGCATTTGAAATCCTTAATAATGATAAAACAGTTAAATTATAATATCCAACATTTAAAAATTTTCAAAATGAAAGTAAACAACTTATCATTTGTATCTGTGTGGTTTTGCCAAGATTCAACAAAACCCACACCTAGAATTATCAGAGTGAAAATAAAAAACATCAAAGATGACATGAAAATATTAAAGTAGCTAGAGGAAAAAAAATGACATTACAGTCAGAGGAAAAATAGAATGACAGCTGAACTGTCAACAGCAATGAAAATCAAAAGGCAAAATAATGATACCTTCAATGTGCTGAAAGAAAACAGCTGTCAACTTAGAATTCTACACCCAGAAAAAATGTCTTTCAAGGAAGGAGGTGAAATAATGACATATTCAGATGAACATAAACTGAGAAAGCATGCCACTAGCAGACATTCACTAAAGGAAATTCTCAAGGATCTACCTCAGGCAGCAGAAAATTAATCCCAGATGAAAGGGATTAAGGAGGATTCCTACTAAGAAGGAATAAAGAGCAAAGAACATGTTGAATATGTTGGTGAATATCAACAAATATTGATTACTTAAACAATAATAGTAATAGTTTATAAGATTACAAAAATATATAATTAAAATATACAACAGTAATAACATGAATTTGAAGGGAGTAAATAGGTAGAGTATTCTAAGTTCCTTTTATTGTCTTAGTGCAGAAGAAAGATATTAATTTCAGACTTCCTTGAAGAAAGCATGTTAAAATTCCTAGAGCATTAAAAGAACGGAAAATACAGTGTATAACTTCCCAACAAGAGGAGAACAAATGGAATAAGAAAAAATAATCCAAAAAAGGATAAGAAAGGAAAACAAAACAAAGAAAAGGCAAGACAAATAAAAAGCACAAAATAAGATAGCATACTGAAAACCCGATATATCTGTGATTACAATAAATAGAAATAGATTAAAAGCTCCAGTCAGACTGGCTGACTGGCAAAAAAATAAAAATCCGACCATTTGCAAGAAACGCATCTCTTTAGATTAGGATAGATAAAGGCTGAACATTAGAAAGAGAAAGAGAAAGAATAAGAACACCAACCAAATAAAAGCTGGTATAACAACAACAACAAAAAGCTGGTATAGCTACATTAATACAAGATAAAAGCAGACTTTAAGCTAAAAAAACATAAAGAGGATTACTACAGAAGGTTCAATGGACCAGAAAGTTATGAGAGAATTCAAATTTGTACACACCTGATAATGGAGCCAGAAAACAGATAGAGCATAATGTAAATACTAGAAGAACTACAAGGAAAAACAGACCCATAATCATAATGGAACCTATAGGGGAAAAACAATTCGAATAAAAGCAAACTTCTCATCAGAAACCATGGAAGCCAGAAGGAAGTTGCACAACATTTTTAAAGTGCTGAAAGAAAACAACTGCCAACCTGGAATTCTATATCCAGCAACCACCTTTCAAGAATGAAGGGGAAATAAAGACATTCTTAGATGAAGGAAAACTAAAGATTTGTTGCCAGCCAACATACCCTAAAAGAATGACTAAAAGAAGTTCTCCAAACAGAAAAAAAAAAATGATAAAAGGAGAAATCTTTGAAAACCAGGAAAGAAGAACGAACAACTGAAAGGACAAAACTGTGCATAAATACAATAGATTTTCCTTCTCTTCTTGAGTTTTCTAAATTATGTTTTATGATTGAAGCCAAAATTATCACACTATATAATGCCACTCTCAATGAATATAGAGGAAATATTTAAGACAACTATAAATGGTAGAGGGTAAAGGATTATAAATTGAGGTAAAGGTTCTAAATTTCACATTAACTGGTGAACTGTATAGTGGGGTAAAGGACAGAGGAGGCATATTTCAGAAAGTATTGAAGTCACTTTTTTTTTTTTTTTTTTGCGGTACGCAGGTCTCTCACTGTTGTGGCCTCTCCCGTTGCGGAGCACAGGCTCCGGACGCGCAGGCTCAGCGGCCATGGCTCATGGGCCAAGCCGCTCCACGGCACGTGGGATCTTCCCGGACCGGGGCACGAACCCGTGTCCCCTGCATCAGCAGGCGGAACTCTCAACCACTGCGCCACCAGGGAAGCCCTGAAATCACTTTTTTAAAAACACTTTGCATCTCCTATTTACTCCTCAACTTTCTAAATCTGGTTTTTCAAAGAAGTCTAGCAACCATGCTTTTACTTAAGACCACTAATGAGCTCTCTCTCTTGAGTTTTATGCTGCATTTGATAGTGCTGAATACTTATTTGCTTAAAATCTTTCCTCTCCTGTTGTTGGGGGAATCAACCTAGTGCTTTTCCTACGTTTATATACTTTTTCTCACTGTCCTAAATTGAATTCTATCATCTACCCATCTTTTTTTTTTTTTTTTTGCGGTATGCGGGCCTCTCACTGTTGTAGCCTCTCCCGCTGCAGAGCACAGGCTCCAGACGCGCAGGCCCAGCGGCCATGGCTCACGGGCCCAGCCGCATCCGCGGCATATGGGATCTTCCCGGACCGGGGCACGAACCAGTGTCCGCTGCATCAGCAGGCGGACTCTCAACTACTGCGCCACCAGGGAAGCCCTACCCATCCCTTATTCTTGTGTTTCTCAAAGTTCAAACCATGTACAGTGGAAACACCTGAGTCCCACTCCGGACCTACTGATTCAGAACCCCTAGATGTGAGCATCAGGATATCAGCCTTTTAACAAGCTCTCCCAGGTGATTCCAGTGTGAGAATTATTGTTTTAAATGTTGACGCACAAGGTTCTGTGGTTGATCCACCTCCACCTGTTACACATCTATAAATAAAATCACACCCACTGCTATCAACAGGATGTGTAAGCTGCCCACCTCCACACCAACTCCCCCCGCCAGCACCTATAATCCCACCTGACACAAAACGTATTTATTTGAATGAACGTGATGATTCTCAAACCTGCTTTGTCAACCAAGACCTAACTCTTTTAGGCTTCATACCTGCATGTACATCCATCCAATGGACATGTCTACCTAGATGTCCTAAATTACCCTGAATCAGTTAAGATTAAATTCAGCTAACAGTAACAGAAAAGCCTAAAACAGTGGTTTATATAACACAGAAATTTTTCTCTCTCAAATAATAGTCTGGAATAGGCCAGTATAAAAATTCTGCTCCACAAAGTTCTCAGGGACTCTGGCTCCTTTCTGCTTTCCACTTCGAAATGCCTAGAATGTGGTCCCCATTTCATAATCCAAGATAGAGCTCCATCCAAAACAACCACATTCCTAGCAGCAGGACAGAAGCAAGAAGAAGGAAGAGAGAATGGTACATTCACTTCTCTGTAACACACTACCTGTGCTTTTATCCCACTGACAAGGACTTAAGTCTCACAGCTGTAACTAACTGCTAAAAAGGCTGGAAATCTAGTCTTTATGTCAGGCAGCCAAACTGCGTTATTAAGGAAAAATATAGGGAGACCAGATACTCAAGGACAATATCATTCTGGGCTACACATTCCAAAGTTACCATGTCCCAAATTGAACTCACCAGTTTTCAGAACACACTGTGCAATTTCACACCTTTGTGATGTGTCCACCCTACCTTTATCTCCATTCTGCCTGGCAAACTCCTTCTCCTCTCTTAATACCCACATCATGTGTCTTTTTGTGAAGCTTTCCTTTACCCGACCACCCTTCCGCCAGCCTAAACAGACCGGAGGTCTTTTGGGCACCTTCATATCTAGCATACATCTCTAGTTTTACACTGCTAATTCTGTACTGTATTTTTTTTTAAAGTCTATCCCTCCATTCATCCCTCTCCCACTAGAAGGTAAACTTCTTGAGGGCAGAGACTATGCCTTACTTTATTTATTTATTGGCCACACCACAGGGCTTGTGGGATCTTAGTTCCCTGACCAGGGATTGAACCCGTACCCCCTGCTGTGGAAACATGGAGTCCTAATCACTGGACCGGGAGGGGATTCCCATGTCTTATTTTAGTATCATATGCACATAAATCTGTATCACACTAAATTTTACAAAAATCAACCATTAACATCTCTTTCCTAAAATTATGGCAGCAGGGAACCAAAGAGGTACCTAACAAAAAGATCATCATGGTATGTAGTATTGTAGTATAATGGGATGTGTTAAAGTTCCAAATTACAGAATATTCTAATAGCAGTTACAAGAATAATATGGCTATGTGCTCATACCTAGCCACTGCCCTCCTCCACCACACTACCTACTCATTTGCTACACCCATCTTTTTTTTCTGGTATAAATAAATAAATTTAGTGGGGTAAATTTTAAGTATGTTTACATTTGATTCCACTTATAAGTTTACATTTAACTTAGGCCAAATGATTGCGTTCTGTGCTTAGACTCCACTTAAATCTCAGCAGTTATTCCATCACAGAAGACCAGGTTAGGCATGTCTACGTCCTTGGAAGAGTCAAGCAAGAAGCTTCAATATTTTGATGACTTTTCTTTGAAAGAAAATATCTAGACTAGATGACACTATATTCAACTTAGGAGGCGCAGCATTACAACTGATAAACACATGACGGAAATAACATACTGATCTATGATGGCTTCCACAGTCAAAAATTTTTACGGACATGTACATTTTACTTAACACTATCAAAGTATCAATTTAACTTGAAAAAACAACCAAAATCATGTAAAACATGTATATAACACTTGTTATGCCCAACCTTTAAAAAACTATCTTCAAGATACAAACAATGGAATGCCATGTGTAATTTTAAATAGAATATCAACTATAAAGGTACCTGAGCACCCCAAAATGTTTCTAGCAGCAAGGCTTCAATAGTCTAAGTGTGACTTGTAGCTTTGTCCATATTCCCCAGTGTGGACTGTCAATTCAGACCACGATGTTGTGTTGGCCCTCAAAAATTCTAATTGTAAACTTTTACCTCCAGTTCTCTAACCTGGACAGTACCCTTGCTGTTCTGCCTGATGCTCCTCAGTTGGACATGAAATCCTACTCTCAATGCCAAGAGCAGATAGATCTAACTTCAAGAAAATAAAAGAACATGTATTAGTTAGTTATTATCTTACCATAAGTTCCTGGTGGTTGTAATACATCTCCTGTCAGGCGACACCACCCAACTGGGAAAATATCTCGACAATCATACTTGCACCAATAATCAAAAGCTCCACTCCAGCCATCGAATGTGATATAAACTTCATCTCCTTTAACATTTCCAATAGTTGCAGGGCAGATCAGATAAGGGTTCTTTCTGTCTATAGCTTCAAGTTTCATTCCCACTTTAAAATTATTTAGAGGTGGCTTTGGTGGTTCCTACCAAAACATTAAAAAAAAGTTTTCATTGTTAAAATGTATTAAGAAGCATTTGCTCAATTGTATTCTTACAACCTTCAGCAACCAAAAATTAAGCTTCATGTTTATCAATTAAATACAGGAAGAAACAGTTCTCACAGATTCCTCTGAAACTCTGCTCAACAATATCTCACTTACTCTGGAGCAGAGCCAAGAACCTAGAAGAAAACAAAACCAGCCTGATAGTAATTCATTCATTCATTCACTCAAGAAGTATGTATTATATACTATGTACCAGGAATTTAGCATTCGTAAGTGAACAAAAATATCAAGATCCCTGTTCTGGTGGAGCTTATATTCTAGTAGTGGTGGTAGCAGGGGTAGGGGAGCCAGACAGGATGAAGGGGAGGAAGCAATAACAAGAAATTTTAAAAGAGAGTCAAACAAACCTAAAAATATAAAAATTATAGGGTATTTTGAAACATAGTAAGTCCAAAGAGAAGGAACAGCAGCAGGTAATATCTAAAAAAAACCTCAAAGTATAAAATGCAGATACAAGAACATGAAAGTCACACAAGTCTGGGGTCATTTATGATAAGCAATCCAGAAACAAATATTTAAAAGTATTCCTTAAGGACTTCCCTGGTGGTCCAGTGGTTAAGAATCCACCTTCCAATGCAAGGGACACGGGTTCGATCCCTGGTCAGGGCACTAAGACCCCACATGCCGCGGGGCTTGCCCTGCTCTACAGCCCACGTGCCACAATTAGAGACAAGCCCACACGCCACAAGGAAGAGCCCGCATACCGCAATGAAAGATCCCACATGCCACAACTAAGACCTGACAGCAGCCAAATAAATAAATAAATGTTAAATAAAAATAAAAGTATTCCTTAGTTACAGAAAGTTAAAGCATGCAAATGCTAACAGGATTCTTAGAAAGACCAAGTGCTATGTTAAAAGCAACATCTTTTTTTTTTTCAATTTGCTTTTTATCCTAGTAAATGGCACCATCAGCAATCCAATCACCCAAGCCAGAAACGTGGAAATGGTCCTAGACCTGTGGTTCTCAGCCTGACTGAACATTAGAATCACCTGGAGCCACACTGCCAGCACTACTGATTAAATCAGTCTAGGTGGGGCCCAGGGCATGTTTTAATTGCCCAGATCCAACGCTGAGAACCACTACCCTAGATGCATCCTTTCCCCCTAACACAATCAAAGACCACAACCTGCCAATTCCACCCCCTAGATCTTTAGAATAACGATATTGAAAGTTAAACCTTCAGGGGACTTCCCTGGTGGTGCAGTGGTTAAGAATCCGCCTGCCAATGCAGGGGACATGGGTTCGAGCCCTGGTCCAGGAAGATCCCACATGCCACGGAGCAACTAAGCCCACACGCCACAACTACTGAAGCCCACACTCTAGAGCCCGAGAGCCACAACAAGAGAAGCCACCGCAGTGAGAAGCCTGTGCACCCCAACAAAGAGTAGCCCCTGCTCACCGCAACTAGAGAAAGCTTACGCCCAGCAACGAAGACCCAACGCAGCCATAAATAAATAAATAAATAAGTTAACCTTAAGGAGTGCTTATTTTTTATATATATATATATATATATATATATATATATATATAAATAAAAGGTAACCTTCAATTGTTTAGTATATGCCAGGCACAGTTTAAATATTTCCCACATATTAATTTAATTCTCACAACAATCCTATGAAGTCAGTGCAATTATTATACCCATTTTACAGATAAAACTGATGCACAGTGGCCTAAGACTATACCATAAGTATCAGAGCTAGATTTTAAACTTAAATAGCCAACTTTGTGAAACACCCTACACCCCATCATCTGCTGGGCCAATTCCAAGTCATCCACACTTCAAAGCCCAATTCTCCTGGTCTCTTTAAGCCTTCCCTGACCAATGCCTGCCCACTCCAAGGCCCACCAAAGAGGTGATCTTGCCTTCAACTGTGAAACTATTGTTAAAATGTGTTCACTCCTCTGGGACTTCCCCAGCAGTCCAGCGGTTGAGACTCTGCCTTCCAATGCAGGAGGTGTGGGTTCAATCCCTGGTTGGGGAGCTAAGATACCACATGCCGTGGGGTGTGGCCAAAAACTTAAAAAATAAAATGTGTTCACTCCTCTATGAGACAAAGGGATTCTTAAAACCAAGTATCACTTCTTTTACATATTGTTATTTCCAGCACAGTACCCAACAGTAAGCATTTTTTAAATGAATGAACCAAGGAATCACCTGGAGAACAGTAAATGAGCTCTCAACTAACTCTTTCACCAAGATATAATTTTAAAAACCTATCTGGTAGATTGGTTCCTTTTAAAAATTCCTCCTTTACTGTAAAGCAATTATACTCCAATGAAGATGTTAAAAAAAAAAAAAGCCTCCTTTAAACCCATCTCAACATCCCATGCTTTCTCTGTTTCCTTTAGCCTTGCAATCTGAAAATTCCTTAATTCTTAGCCTTCAAAGTCCTTTTAATTACATACTCTTAATATGATTCTTAAAACCACCCTGAAGGGCTTCCCTGGTGGCGCAGTGGTTGAGAGTCCCCCTGACGATGCAGGGGACACGGGTTCGTGCCCCAGTCCAGGAAGATCCCACATGCCGCGGAGCGGCTGGGCCCGTGAGCCATGGCCGCTGAGCCTGCGCATCCGGAGCCTGTGCTCCGCAACGGGAGAGGCCACAACAGTGAGAGGCCCGCGTACCGCAAAAAAAAAAAAAAAAAAAAAAAAAAAACCCACCCGGAAAGTCAGCAGGGCAAAAGTTAGATTGATCAAGGATCAAAGTATTTGATAAATAGCTGGTAAGTAAGAAGCAGAGTCACATACCGACACTTCATGAAAGGGCCAAAGGTCCGTTATCAGTTATTACACATGGAAAGAAGGGGGGGCAGATTTTACAAAGTATAACCATGGAGGTTGATATATTTGTGCTAGACATTCACAGAATGCAAAAAACATTCAAGACACATATAAGGATCACAGGGCCTTACACTGTCATTCAACAGAGTAAGAGTAAGTCTTTCCATAGCAAAGTAAACTAGATCAAATGGCAATATACATTTTCTGCTACAAAACAGATTTAAGACAGTCAAGACAAGAGAAACAGAACTAATTTTAAAATTCAAATGTATAACCTAAAAAGAAATCCCAATATGACAGTATGTTATCAATGTCACTATTGGCTGGCAAGTAACAAAAACCAGAAAATGATTACAAACAAAATGCAATTTATTCTCTAAAGATTTTCATACTGTATTAATTCTTCTAAATTTCATGAAAACTCTATCAAATTTTCTTACATAAGTACAGCCATACAAATAAATATTAATAAAGCTCTAGGAGAAAACAAATTTTTATTTTAAAAAAATCAAAGGAACTACTATTTTAATAACACAGTAAATGAAAGGACTTTATCTCAAAACAACCTCCTTCCAGATTTAGGTAACTGGCAAAATGGTTCCCTCTGCTGTCCACAAAAGGTAATGATACAAAGTTGCTTTAAAATGTGTTGTTTTTTTTTAAATAAATTTATTTACTTATTTATTTATTTTTAGCTGCATTGGGTCTTCGTTGCTGTGCGCGGTTTTCCTCTAGTTGCGGCGGGCAGGGGCTACTCTTCGTTGTGGTGCGCGGGCTTCTCATTCCGGTGGCTTCTCTTGTTGCAGAGCATGGGCTCTAGGCACGCAGGCTCAGTAGTTGTGGCTCACAGGCTTAGTTGCTCAGCGGCATGTTGGATCTTCCCAGACCAGGGCTCGAGCCCTAAAATATGTTTTTAAAGAATATAGTTCGTGGGCTTCCCTGGTGGTGCGGTGGTTAAGAATCCGCCTGCCAATGCAGGGGACACAGGTTCGAGCCCTGGTCCGGGAAGATCCCACATGCCGCGGAGCAACCAAGCTGGTGAGCCACAACTACTGAGCCTGCGCTCTAGAGCCCACACGCCTAGAGCCCGTGCTCTGCAACAAGAGAAGCCACCGCAGTGAGAAGCCCATGCACCACAACGAAGAGTAGCCCCCACTCACCGCAACTAAAGAAAGCCCACGCAGCAACAAAGACCCAATGCAGCCCCCAAATTTAATTAATTAATTAATTAAAATATATATAGTTTGTCATCATCCATTCTTGAATGACTTCCTAAACACAAAGATATAATTTGCAAAAGCAATAGCTAAAATAAACAAGGGATCATTCTCTTTTACTGTAAGAAAATGATTCTGTTCTAGAAGGTGGCTAGCAAAGAATGGCCTTTTAACCTCCCTCCTTGCTTACCTACAATATGGTTCTCCTTACAGGCTACTTTTTCACATATCCCTGTGATTGAAGCCAGTCTCAGCATTACCTACATTACCCTTCTGCCTGGAATATTTTTACCCTTGTAGTCTCAAGGTTCATTCTCTCCCTTTCTCCACATCTTCACTCAAATGGCAACTTCTCAGCAAGACCTTCCTGGCCAACCTATCTAAAATGTCACCCTCCCTTCTCCTTAGCATATAAAACTATCAAACATAATACACATGTATTTATTATGGCTTACTATAAATTTACCAAGCTAGAAGGTAAGCTCCATAAAGCCTGGAGTTTTTTATAGCTTTGTTTACAGCTACATTCCTAGAGTCTACCTGTGATCACAAACTCCTATCCTTAATTTCTACTTCCTTACTTTTAATCAATTACTTCTTTGACCTCATCAAGAATTGTAGTCCTTTAACCTTCATTTATTCATTTACAAATATTTACTGAGTGCCTACTAAATGCCAGACACTACTGAAGGTTCTTGATATATATTAGCTAGCAAAATAAAAATCTCACCTTGCAGTGCTCACATGCTAGTAAAGAGAAAGATGAGGAACATAAGTAAAATATATTCTATGTTATATGATAAGTGCTTTGCAAAAACAGAGAGAGAGAGACAGAGACAGAGACAGAGACAGAGACAGAGAGAAGATCAGAGTAAAGGGAGATCCAGAGAGCAATGTAGGGGAGGGGTTGTGCAACTGTAAACAAGGTAATCAGGACAAGCCTCATCTGGAAGGTGACATGTGAACAGAAGCCTGAAGGAGGTGATTATTAACCATGCAGTTATCTAGAGGAAGAGTGTTCTAAGCAGGGCCAACAGCCAGGGCCAAGGCCCTAAAACAGGAGATGTGTCTGAAATATTCGAAGAACAAGGAAGCAGAGAGTGGCTAAAATGCAGTATGCAAGTGGGAGGGCAGTAGGAAACAGGTCAGAGAGAGAGTGAGGGGTCGTATCATGTAGAGCTGTGGAGGCCACTGTAAGAACTCTGGCTTTTACTCTGAGTAAAACAGGGAGCCCCCTGGGTGGTTTTGAGCAGAGGAGTGATATAATCTCACTTTTTTTTTTTTTTTTTTTTGCGGTACACGGGCCTCTCACTGTTGTGGCCTCTCCCGTTGCGGAGCACAGGCTCCAGACGCGCAGGCTCAGCGGCCATGGCTCACGGGCCCAGCCGCTCCGCGGCATGTGGGATCTTCCCGGACCGGGGCACGAACCCGTGTCCCCTGCATTGGCAGGCGGATCCTCAACTACTGCCCCACCAGGGAAGCCCCTCACTTATGTTTTAAACGGAATACTCTGCTTGCTGTGTTGACTACAGACTGTAAGGTTATAAATAAAGAGATCTATGAAGAGGTTACCACAGTAATCCAAGTGAGAGATAAAGGCAGCTTGTTCCAGCCTGATAGCAACGGAGATGGCAATAACTGGTTGAATTTCAAATATATTTTGAAGGTAGAGCAAATAGGGTTTCCATATGGACTGGATGTAGTATGTGACAGAAATAATCACCAAGGTTTTTGGCAGAAGCAAATGGAAGGATAGTTGCTACTCCCTGATATGGGAAAGGCTGCAGGTGGAGCAGTTTGACATGTCTGTTAGACATCCAAGTAGGGATACTGAGTAGGTAGGCTGGATATACAAGTCTGAGATGGGAGCAAAACATCTGGAGCAGAAATATAAATTTGAAAGTCACCTACATACAAACTGTATTTAAAGCCAGGAATTAGATGAGATCACCAAGGAATTAATACAGATCAGAGTTTCTCGAACATGACACTACTGTCATTTGGGACCAGAACATTCTGTTGTAGGGGCTGTTCTGTGCAGTGTAGGATGTTTAGTAGCATCCCTGATCTTTACTCACTAGGTGTAAGTAGCACCCACATACACACACAGTTGTGATAACCCAAAACGTCCCCTGTTGAGAACCACTGTATAAAGAAGAGAAGAGGGGACTTCCCTGGTGGTGTCCAGGGGTTGAGACTCCACGCTCCCAATGTAGGGGGCCCAGGTTCGATCCCCGGTCAGGGAGCTAGATCCCACATGCATGCCGCAACTAAGAGTCCGCATGCCGTAATGAAGATCCTGCACACAGCAACAAAGGTCCCACGTGCTGCAGCTAGGACCCGGCACAGCCAAATAAATAATTAATTTTTAAAAAAAAAAAGAAGAGGACCAAACACTCTAACATTCTATCACACCCGTTCACATCCAGGTTACAGTGCATCATATCACCACTTTCTTCTCAGCACCCCAAACCAACTTATCCCCTTGTCCTTGTTCTGTTACCTCCAAACCTTAGTTCAATATCACCATCCACTTTACTATTTATTCTCAGTTTCCAAGCACTGCTGGAGAAAAGTCCCACATGCTTATTACATGTAGTGCTACACATATTTAGTCTTCATCCTCAGGTGAACCCTCCAAAATACTCATATGTCCCTAGGTCGATCCCTCTCCCATCCCACATGGCACCTATTCCAAACTTTTATCATTTGCCTTAAGACCAACGATGTTTCCTCACTATACATTCATTACTTCGTTAACTGACTTTCTCCTAAACCACAGAGTAAGCTCTCTGCCTTGGTGTTAGAATATAGTAGACTTTCAATCAATGTATGAATCCTTCCCTCCAGCCTTTGTCAGTTTCCTATTTCACAGTAAATCGAGGCCATCAGGAATGAACTCTATCAATATTCTGCCCCCACAATTACAAATTTAACTCTATCTGGGGACACTTTTCAGCTGGTCTTCAGTTCTTGCTAATGTAACTGATGAACTTCCTATCTACCAAATAGTCAAGAATCAGCTTTCCTTTTAACTGACCTCTACTAAGTACCTGATATGGGTACTTATACATCATGAAGGTGAGTGGGTATTTCTCAAGGTTCTAAACTTGACACTCTTCTCTTTTCCTTCTATATATTCTCTTTGGACTAGCTCATTCATGCTCAAGGCTTCCACCCCTACCATTTAAGCTGAAAACTCCCAAATCCACGTACCCAAGCCAAACCTTATTTCTAGGTTCTAAATACTTTATGTCTAATGTCTGGTGGTAGTCATTCCTCCTCAAACTTCCCAGAGGCACTTCAACATGTCAAAAACTAAACCTATCTTCTCCCTCTCTATGTATTCATCTTCCTGTACTCCCCCATCCTTTCTTTATTCATCGAACAAACAAGTACGTACCAGGACGTATGATAGGCACTGCAAATACAAAGCCATATTAACTTTTCAAAACGAACTCACAGTCTAGGAACCAAGAGACAGTGAAAATAATAATATAATCCAATAACCACAAAGACTGACATATGGGGGACTTTCCTGGTGGCACAGTGGTTAAGAATCCGCCTGCCAATGCAGGGGACACAGGTTCAAGCCCTGGTCCGGGAAGACTCCACATTCCGTGGAGCAACTAAGCCCATGCGCCACAACTACTGAGCCTGCACTCTACAGCCCGCGAGCCACAACTACTGAAGCCCGCACATCTAGAGCCCGTGCTCCACAACAAGAGAAGCCACTGCCATGAGAAGCCCGCGCACCGCAATGAAGAGTAGCCTCTGCTCGACGCAACTAGAGAAAGGCCCGCATGCAGCAATGAAGACCCAACACAGCCAAAAATAAATAAAGAAATAAATAAATTTATTTATTTTAAAAAGACTGACATATGCACAAGGCGCTACAGAAGTATAAGAATACAGAGGCAAAAATAGGGAAGGTATCCTGGAGGATTTAATGCCTGAAATGAATCTTAAAATAAAAATAGGAATTAACCAGAGATAATCAGCCTAAAAAAAGGAATATGGTATGGACAGGCTATTATAAGCAATTCAGAACATAAAATCCAAAGCAAGAAGTCGCAACTGTAAACCAGATAGATCACAGAGCACCTTAAAGGCCATATTAACAAACTTATACTTCATCCTGAATGCAAATGGTAACTTCAAAGGAGTTTTAAGTATGGAATGATGTGATATGGCTTCTGTATCAGATATTTCTAGCAGTTGTGTTTAAGGGTGACAATTATAGGCAGTTATAAGGCTAGTTGAACAGTCTAGGCAAGAGGAAAGCCTGCACAAGGGGCAGTGGTATTAAGGTTAGAAAGAAGAGACACAACAAAGAAATAATTAGCAAGCTAAGTAGGTGGGCCTTCCTAATTAATTGGCTATCCAGAGGCCAGGGTCAAGGAGGAGTGAGGATTTAAGATGGCTCCTGGCCAAGTTCCAAGCTTGGCTGAAAAGAGCACCCCACAAATCAGTAAGAGTAAGAAAAGAAATCCAGTAGAAAAAAGGCAAAGGCTATAATCAGGCGATTCACAGAAAAATAAAAGGCCATTAAACACATTTTAAAAGTTCAATTTCACTGGTAATCACTTCAAGGCAAATTACAATGGGATACCATTACCATTCCCACCTCCAAAAAAAGATTTACAAAATTTTAAAAGATAGATAATATTCATTGCTAGTAAAGGTGTGGGAATATGAATATATCTATACACTAATACTGGAGCATAGTTTGGAACACCCTTTTAAGGTGCAATTTAACAGTATATTTCAACACTTAAAGCATACATTCCCTTTGAACCAGGAATTCTACTTCTAAGAATGTAGGCATTCACACTTATATAAAAAGTTCTATATGAACTATAGAACATTCTATAAGAATGTCCACTGTAGATGATTTAAACAAGAATATGGAGACAACCTAAACATCAATCCTTAGGGAGAGGTTAAATCACTTACGGTAATCCATACCACAGAAGAGTACAATACAACCTAAAATATATATGAAACGAAATGGAAATTTCAAAAAAATCCATATTTTAGGGGAAAAACTAAATCACAAAATATATTCCAATTTATGTTTAAGAAATAAAAGCCCATATATGTTTGTGAATGCACAGATAAAGGTCAAGAAGAACATTTTGGAGAGAACAGTAGAACGGAGGAATGGACGGGATAAATGGACACTCATTTTTCACTTTAGTTAAGTATACAGTTTGATTTTTCCCCCCACACAAAGGTAAATTACTTTTATAATATTAAAAATGAAAAACATAATGTGACATGTGGCATGTGACTAGCTGATAAAGCAACTTAATAAGTAAAATAGATCCAGTGGCTTTTCTAAAGCCACAGCCTAAGCTAGTAAGTATTTAATAAAGACTACTACTAAACATCTCTTTTGTTGTTAGCTATCCTCATATATGCTTTACACAATGCCCAAAGGGATTGCATTCACCTGTGCCCCTTGCTGGTAGGGCAAGCCCACTTACAGCATTCATGCTGCTCAAAGCTATACTCCAAGATTTTTTCTTTGCAATGCAGGAATCATGTCAAATGACACTGCACATCTTTATATCTTTAATCTTCTTGAAAAGTTTTTAAAACGTACAATCAATGTTTACCACTCCTGATATGAATGGTTGTAATAAAATTTAAGTGACTGAGAAAACAATGAGGACAGAGAGTGAGAAAGAAATATTTTGACCCGTAATTTAACTAAAACTTGGCTTTCATTCATTGTTTCTTAACACAGTGTACTCTTTCAACATTTTCTCAAGAGCATAAACTATTTTTGGAATTCTCCCTCTTTGTTATATAACAAGTATTTCCTTGTAACAAATTCTTTCTGATGACTGTTTATAACATTCTTTTACTTCTGCAACCAAATCTCTCCAAGTAACTTTCAAGTGAAAGTTTCAACTTTCAACTTTCAACTTTCATTTTCTCCAATATCAAAGAGACCACTAACATAGCAAACTGAGGCGAAGCTTCACTTCTGAAGGTACATAAAAAATAATAACAAACATTTGCTTCCAGTAGAGTACCCCTTTTTGTATCTGAGGTCAAGAAGGAAGGTACTAATTCATTTTGACTACTGGATGATTAAAACTGAGCCTTTTTTATGACTTGCTGTTACGGGCTGAATTGTGTTTCTGTGTCTCACCCCCCCACCCAGCCAAAATTCATACGTTTAAGTCCTAACCCCAGTACCTCAGAATGTGATTGCATTTGGAGATAGGGTCTTTAAAGAGATAATTAAGTTAAAATAAGGCCATTATGGTAGGCCCTAATCCAATATGACCAATGTCCTCATAAGAGGAGGAAGTTAGGATGCAGATACGTAGCTCATGTATCTTTTCCTCCCAAAGAGGAGAAGACGACTATCTATAAACCAAGGAGAGGGGCCTCAAAAGAAACCAAGCCTGCTGACACCTTGATCTCAACTTCTAGCCTCCAGAGCTGTGAGAAAATAAATTTCTGTTCAAGCCACTGTTATGGACTGAGTTACATCTTCCCAAAATTCATAATTTGAAGCCCTAACTCCCAATGTGACTATATTTAGAAACAGGACATTTAAGGAGGTAATAAAGGTTAAGTGAGGTCCTAACGGTGGGGCCCTAAGCCCATAGGACTAGTGTCTTTTCTAGAGAAAGGGAAACCAGAGATTCCTCTCTTCCACGCATGCACAGAGAAGAGGCCATGTGAGGACAGAGCGAAAAGACTATAAGCTGAGAAGAGAGGCCTCACCAGAAACCAACCCTGATGACACTTTGATCTTGGACTTCTTGCCTCCAGAAATGTGAAAAAGTGAATTTCAGTTATTTAAGCCACCCAGTCTGTGGTACTTTGCTACAGCAGCCCGAGCAGACTAATACGCTTGCCAATCAAGTAATTTTAAAACCATTTTTGCTTTCCATATCAGAGAAGACAAAGCATTTAAGCACCCACTGAAACAATAAAACCACAGCCCAGTTGATGGAAGCTTTTCATAACATCTTTCTCACCTTCTTAAAGAATGTTGCAGGTGCCATTTCAGATCCACTCAGTGTTCGCAAGAGGAACATTGGCCAAGATGATGTGTTCATCTGGTACCCTATTTTATAAAATAAAGCAGAAATCAATTTTAAAAAGCCTCCCTGTGATATTACAGCAAGGTGGTATTAAAAAAAAATGTTTCATTTACCATTCTCCTTCAGAGAATGACTTTCTTATTGACGAACTCAGGAAATGGGCAAGAGGAGCTGGTGTACCTTCCAATCAGTGCTACTGTATCCACTGTACTATTAAACAAGAATGCTACAGTGGGGGTAGAAATTCTCATCTTAAAGAAGCCACTAGCTAGGGTTCACCAACATACACATATATGTTGGGAATGGGCAATACTAGGAGAAATCCAAGCCAGAGCCCAGGAGAGCTTCCATTCCCCACCAACAATCACACACGCAGGGTAAAAAGGCCGCAAAAGACTTCCAGTCCCTCTTTTTCCTCAGAGCCTCTGCCTTATTTCCTTTCCGAAAGACAGTTTTCTGTCAAACTCAGCAAATGTACACTTATGATGGTGCATTTCACCATATGTAAATTTCGCCTCAAAAGGAAAAAACCTGTAAATAAACAGTGGACTCTAGTTAATGATATGCATGCGAACGTATTTAGGAGAAATGCACTGATGTCAATAACTTATCCTGAAGTGCATTTAAAAATATGATGGACTGATGAATCGACAGGAGGACAGATGGACAGATAAGTGATAAAGCAAGTATAGTAAAATGATAACCGGTAGAGCCTAGGTAGTGGGTATGTGGGGGTTCACTGCAAAATTCTTTCACCTTTTTTGTAGGTTTGAAATTTTTCATACATTATATTGGGAAAAAAGACAGCTCTCACTTTAGTAAACTTTGCTCACTAAATGATCTTATCTTAGAACTTTTATCAGATACTATCAAAATAGACTCAACAGGTGTCTTCTCTAGAGATCTCATCAATTAATGGTGAATATCACAGCATCTGGCATGTGTAGCAGGGAGCAGCGATCTGCTAGTTTTAGTATTTTCTGGGGGCAATCTGTTACATGCAACACTTGCCTCCCTTGATGCCAGAATTGGTGAGAACTTGGCATGCATCCCTGATGAATACATGCATTAAGATAGGGAGGCACATGAATCACATTGGCAATGGGTCCATCAATAGGATAAAATACGCAAGGAAGTTCAGACAGAAAGTCATCCTATAATGATCATGTACCAAAACACCCTTAATCTGACTAGGAAAATAATTGTTGCTAGGGAAACATGGGGGAGGGTTGTTACACACTCTCTTAAAATAAATCAGTATTATTAGTGATATATAATAAATAGTTATCCACAGCATGGATTCTCCACACTGTGGTTAGAATAGTACATAAGAATCATTCTCTGGTCCTTATGCCTTTCTCTTAACCCCCATCTTATCCTATTACATGATGTACCACGATTTTCTTTTTTAATTTAGCATTTTTCTTAATTCTTTAATTGCCTAAAGTCAAACATAGATTAAAACGTCAAAAAAGATCAAAGTGCACGTTAAAAATTCAAACATAGATAAAACTAATCCATGATATTAGGAAGTCTGGACAGTAGTTACCTTTGGGAAGGAGGAGGATATGACTGGGGATCAGCAGGAATGGGGCTTCTAGGGTGCTGACAATGTTCTATTTCTTGATTTGGGTGTTGGTTATACAAGTGTGTTCATTTATAAGCTGTACACTGTTCTCCATGTATGTTGAAACTTTAAAAAAAACCTTTTAGGGACTTCCCTGGTGGCACAGTGGTGAAGAATGCACCTGCCAATGCAGAGGACATGGGTTCGATCCCTGGTCCAGGAAGATTCCACATGTCACGGAGCAACTAAGCCTGTGTGCCACAACTACTGAGCCTGCGTGCTGTAACTACTGAAGCCTGGGTGCCTAGGGCCCGTGCTCCACAACAAGAGACGCCACTGCAATGAGAAGCCCATGCACCACAACGAAGAGTAGCCCCCGCTCACCACAACTAGAGAAAGCCTGTGCGCAGCAACAAAGACCCAACGCAGCCAAAAAAAAAAAAAACAAAAAAATACAAAAATAACACTTTTAAATAATAACCTTTAAGGTTTAAATAAATAAAGCTTTTAAAAAGGAAAATGAAATAAGTTGTGTTACATTAAAATGGAAACTATTCAAAAGCGCCTGACGAGCAAATTGGCAAAAACTGTATTTTTTATTATGTGCTGTCAAAAAACACACTCATCAGCATGTATTGCTATTTATTTCATATTTTTAATTAATAAACTCTAAAAGTAATTTGAAAAAAGAATGATTATAAACTTGGTTATGTGTTTGAAATGCTGACAATCACAATAGCTATGTTTCCTTTAAACAAAATACAAACACATAGTATCATATTGTAAACAGAGAAATAAAATCCAAACAGGGAAGAACTAAGTCTCAGGTTCATATTATGTCTCTTACAAAATTCTGTATGAATTAAGAAATACTATAAAAATAAACAACGAAAAATGTGAATGATATGAAGAAAGAAAAGGGGAAAAGCATAAAACACATACACCCTAAACCATCTTCTTGGAATAACACATCTCTGATTAGTTTTTTCAAATATTTTAAACCAAATTAGGAATAAGTAACAATTACAGCAAGGACAGTATAAAAAGATATTGCTAAAAGAGTAGTTATTATTATCTTACATTTTTCGTTCTCAGGGAGTTTTTCACTAGTAGGAGACAAAAAAAATCCATTCTCTCACTGTGCTTTATAATAGAGAATTTTCATTTTTAGCATTGTAAAGAAACAAAAGCCAATACCCACCATTCACTCAGAATGTAGAAGTAATAAACTAAATCCTTATATTCTACAGAATACCATGGTACTCTTATTAAAAGAGAAAATTTTTGCACAAAATTAGTGTCACACACTTACCTTTTAAAAACCTGGTCAAAATTGAGAGCTTTGTATTAAAAATCTTTGCTGAAGAGTTCCATCCATCTCCTCCTTTTCAAAGATCTATAGGTACTGACTCCTACCCCTCTCACCATGACTTCTTCCCACATAGGTGTAATGAAATTTCCAAGTCTGAAACTGGAGTCCCGATGTAAAATCATACCCTTCTGCTGTGCTCATCCCCATACCAAAAATGATGAATGGCTCATTAGACAATATTGAGGGAGGAAGTGACTCATATCAAATGCTACAAACTTCTCCCCCAGAAGGGTTTCTGAATCTGCCTGTGTAATCCAGTAGAGCTGCTTTTGACATTTCAAGTTTTAAGGCAGAATGAGTCTTGCTCTGGAGTGGGGAACCTTTAGCACACAAATGCCAAATATGTACTTAGGTGAAACTCTGTAACATATGGTACTGAGTTACTTTCTCATACATTCTCCACAGTAACCACCTGACTATCTATTTGTAAGAATGCCCAGAAGAAGAGATTTTTAAAAGGCCAGTTAAAATTATTTCTATTGAATATTACATTAACAAAAATATGTTATTTTAAGAACTGTTTATCCTTACCCAGTGGAGGCCGAAGTAAGTCCCCCTCCTTTTCACATGTCCCAACAGGCTGTATGTCCGGAGAATCAACAAGCCGCCAAAAATCATTTCTGTTGTCACTACCATCCAGTCTTAAACGTAGCCTGGCACCAGTAATTCCAACGACTGTGGCGATACATATTGAAATCATATTGCGAGGGTCATGGGCTTCCAGTTTCATACCAACTTTGAAGTCATTAGCTGGTGGAATCTGGGACTATATATATACATACATATAAATAAAATTTTGTTAAAACGCATCAACTATAAGAAAATCAAATGGTCAGTTTGATTTTTAAGCACGTTTTAAGTAACAGTCACAGCAGTTGGTGAACAAAGTAAGAGCTATAAGGGTTAAGAAAAAGATCTTCTCCAAACCCTCTCCTTGGCTTGACATGCAGCCTGACTTGGCTGCCCACTGCTGGTCTTGCTAATCTGCCCACTTCCAGGCAACCCAAATACAGCCTCAAAAATGCATCCTGAGTGGCTTTCTAAAATAAGAATATGATTAGGCCATCCCCCTTAAAATAAGCCAAACGGCAGCTCACCACTGCCTAACATAAAGTCCAAATCCTCAGTACAGGTTAAAAGCCACCGCACCTTAATCTCATTCCCATACTATCACTTCTATCCACTTTGTGCTTCAGCCACTCCACACCATCCCTTAACACTCAGGTTCTTTTACACCCACGTGCCTTTGCTTTGGATGTTCTCTCTGCCTGGAATATCCCTCCCCTCATCCCAATCACCTCAGATAGCCACCTCTTCTGTAAGCCCTCCCAGTATAGTTATCACACTTTTCATAATTAATTATTTACATGTCTGTCTTTCTCTCCAGATCTGACATAAAGTAAATTCTTAATGAATGGATGCAAAGAGACCATCTGGTTCTTAAGCAGCACTAACACAATCCCACTATCTCCTCACACTACTAGAACCTAACAATCACACAGGCACCCTTCAACAAGTTAATAGTTTACATCAATATATACAACATGACATCTACAGAATTTTGGCATACCTGTCTGAAACACTCTGAAGGAGCACTTAAAGATCCAGTCTCTTTCAAGTAATTTTCCCAGTTAAAATCATCTGGAAAAAAACACGCAAAAATAGTTCTGTTGTTTCCTTTTTTTGGCCATGCCATGCAGCTTGTGGGATCTTAGTTCCCCGACCAGGAATCGAACCTGGGCCCACAGCAGTGAATGTGCCAAGTCTTAACCACTGGACCAGCAGGGAATTCCCATTAATGCATATAATATGTATACTAACCTTCAGGAATAAAATGGGTTTTAGTTCCATATCTCTTCAAAGAAATACTTCTTAAAGAACATTCAAATTTCCTGATCTACATTTGACTACCAGCATGGAAATAAAAAATAAGACAACTTCCTAATAACAGCTCTGATATAAATTACAATCCAGATCATCTTGATGAAATGAAGACTGCAGCACAGTGATTCCAAAAATGTGAACTCTAGAAATAACTAAAGGACTTTTTATAGAGTAATAGCAAATTCTACTCATATGTCTCAAATATAAATTTACTCAAGACGTGTTTTTACCATTTCATCCCATTACTGTGAAGGCGTTTCTTTGTTTTTCACAGGGATCTAAAGGTGTTTAGATGTGTGGTATAGCAGAAATAAAGCAATACTTTATGGAAAGAAAAACTCTGAGAACCAGCATTGTTTCTCAATTGACTATTAGATCCCCATCCAGGGTGTTAAGAATATGGTAGCAGAACAAAGCAGAAACCAGTCGTCAGTGCAATGACTGATATGCATTGTTGTAATTATCTGTATTTTCTACAAACTCTTGCTGTCCTTTCTCTCACTCAGTCTTCATGATATATTATAATGCTAGAAGAGAAGGTCAGAAAGCAGTATACTTTGCCTGGACACTTCAATTCACTGTGCCAGTCACACTGCCAAGACACTGAAAGACTTGATAGCAGTATTAAAGGTACTATTAATTCATACAAAGTTTAATTCTCATCAACCATGACGTTTTTTTCTATACTCTTGTCTAATTTCCTCACTATAAAAATATTGGGTTCGACAGTTCCCTCCCTAGGGGAATCTGTGTTACTAGCCTCTTATATATCCTTCAAAGGATATAACAGTTCCACTTACACACTGCTAATAAATGTTTAACAGCCAACTTTCCAGAAAATACAAACAAAAAGCCTGACTGGTAGTGTTTGCAGATTTCTGTGGTGTAAATACTACCACCATGGCTGAGTGATTGCAAGGTGCCAAGGTAAAGTCACCAACCACAAAGTTGGGAAGAAATGTGTACCACTGGCTCTCCCAAGCTGATGTGAGCCAGCTTCAGAATACCACTGTTACCTGAAAGTATGCATTTATATGTGTATGTACACATATTATATGTGGTATTAAGCATGTCATATGTAACACTGTATACCCTTTTAGAGATTTTTCCACTAAAAGAAAAAATACTGGGTTTAATTCTTCTTCCAGATAATGTAAAGCAAGCACTACCACAGTGCTGAAAGGTATGCAGCAGAATGTCAAGAACACAGGCTCTGGAGATGAACCTGCCGCCTTTCAGTCGGACTCTGCCTCTTACTAGCTATGTGACCCTGAGCAAGTCATTTCACTTTCTCAGCCTCAGTTCCTTCACCTATAAAATGAGGAAAGTAATACATATGATATAAGGTATTTTGAGAACTAAGTGAAGTAGTACACATGCAAGTAACTCAATAAATGGTTTATGTTATTATTCTAAAACTAAATGTCATAGTTGTGCCTAAACTTAAGAATACTGGATAGCTTTATTAAAAGTGAAAACTGAGATCTGTGGTTCCAAAATTTAACTGACCAGGTTATTTCAGTGACCTCCTAAGCACTAACCTGACAATCAAGAGACCCAAGGTTCTAACTGAAGCTCTACCACCATATGACCTTGGAGAGCATTACAAAAGAAGAACAAAACAAAACATGAATGGGGGAAAAAATCTGACTAGGATGTCATTAAGGAGCCACCATACCAGGAAGAAAGGAGTATAAGTTGAAAATAATGACTGAGAAATCAAAACCATTTCACAATTATACCTCAAAGAACTTAATTAAGACTCTTCCACAAACCAGTTACATTTGTAAAATTTTTCAACGACATTGGAAAATACTTTATCCAACACAATTTTTAAAATATTCTATTACCATTTGTGTCTTAATGGGCTATAATTTGAACTAGCAAATCCTTTATACCAGTGCTCCATAATACAATTATTTTCTATTGCACTGCTAGTTAATTTAACCTTTGGAGCCTTAATTTTTTTCTTTATTCATAAGGCAAAAATTTTTAGTCCACAGAACCGTTCAGCTTGGTTGTCCATATGATGAGAGCCTGCCAATAACATGGGGGAAACACACATAGCAAAAGGCTTTACTAATTTAGATTTGATACATCTACAATATCACAGCTGGAATTGCTGACCAGGAGCCAAAACAGTCAAAGTCACAGACAAGCATGAAGTTCCCGTCTGCCTCTGCATCTTATCCTCACTGACAGATTTGGGTGGGGGGGGGGGGGTTACCCTCTCTCAGAAAGGAGCCCTGGGAACTCATAGACCTGTTCATGAGACAGATGTACATACATAACTTTGTGATCTGTTACCTGCACATGTTTATGGTCCTTCTTGTTTGATTTGTACTCTATTCTAGTCCATACATTAACCCAAACACCTTTCAGCAAACTGAACATAATCTATGAGGCCCCCCAGTCTTCTCCAGAGTAAATCAGAATCATAATGTCTTCTACCAGTGCTGGGTTTGGGTTCAGAGGCTATGTAAAGAAAATGGGCAAAATATCTAGAGCTTGAAGCTTCTCAGCTGAATGATCAGCACCCAATACCTCATAGCATTTATCACAACTGTAACTGGGCATTTGTTTAATGTCTACTTAAGCTCAAAGACAGCAAGAATCATGTCTGTCTTATTCATCAATGGATTCCCATAGAAGGTCACCAGTATGTGTCAGGCACTGTACTAGGTACTGCAGATGCAGCAGTTAATAAAACAGACAAAAATCCTGGCTCTCTTGGAGCTTACCTTCCAGCAGTCACTCACTGATTTCTAAAATGAGATGTTAGAGTGAGAGCCCTGAGAAATATCTGCAGATGTCTGTCAATTTGATTAAGTAATATCATTTTTAATCAGAATTTCTCAGAGTTTGAGAATTTTGAAAAGTTAACTAGTTTCAACCTTTAAGAATATATTTTTTCAAATTTATTTTCATGAAATTTCCAGAATAGGAAAATCTATAGAGACAGAAAATAGATAAGTGGTTGCCTAGGGAGAGGCACTGGGAGGAAATGGGGAGTGGCTGTTAATTGGGTACAGGATTTCTTTTTAGGGTGATGAAAATGTTCTAAAATTGATTATGGTGATGGTTACACAACTCTGGGAATGTACTACTGAGAAGGACTGAATTGTATATTTGAAATGGGTGGATTGTATGATATACGAATTATATCTCAATAAAACTGTTATATTAAAAAAATGGAAAGGAATTTGTAGGGATAAGGAAGAACATTCTAACCTAATGGCCTCCATTTCCTTTGGAGGGTTTTGGGGGTTGGAAGGAAGACCTGAGGAACAAAACAAGGCCAATGAGAAAGAGAGCTAAGGAAACACTGAGGACACAGCTACAGTGAGAAAGAATGACTCCATGGGGATTACCTCTATAGGCAATCTTCCTGTAGGAACAGAAAGTCATGGGTGAACTACTTACTCCAAGAGTAGGGCTGGCAGGGCAGCTACAACAGAAAGACAAGGGGCAAGAGGTTTGCCTGGAAATCTCTGGTAAGTTTGCTGTAGTATTTTTTAAATTCAGCCTTTTGTCTATGTATGACTTATTTTCTCATTTTCCTTAAGAGCAGGTGCAATGAGTCAGATTCTATCTCCTGAGTCTCTGATGTAGTGCTATATACATGCTGTTCACAATAAAAAAAAACTTAAAACATGAATTAATAACTCAGACTTCATAAACAAAGTTAACATTTACTGAACATTTACTATAAGCCTAGGCATTATATTAGGTGCTTTACACTCATTTTCTTTAATTCTAATAGTTCCACGAGATAAGTAGTATTATCCCTGTGCTACACAGGAGAAAAAGGAGACTAAGAATGTTGAGTAATTTGCCCAAGGTCACAAGGCCAGTAAAGAATGAGGCCAAGATTCTAGAACAGATCTGTCAGACCCCCTCAATGCCTAAGCTTTAATCCACTGGACTGTCTTTTGACCATCAAAAAAGGACTTTCACATTGACTCTAGTGTTAGAAGAGTTTTTATTAATAATCAAATTATTTTAAATTGGTAATTCATGGTAATTAATAACTATATATCTTTAATTTGGCAACATTTGCACTGAAATACAGGGTTATCTTTTAACTTAATCCCTCTCTACGTGAAACCAAAGTAAAATTTCCAAAATTAAACACTATCTTTTTGACCTTTCCTATTGCTTAGATTTTATATTTACAGGAGCTTACTATACAGAGATTATACCAAAAGCAGTAAGAGAAGAGTTTATATCAACACTGAGTGAGGAAGAAAAATATGTTGTACTGAACTAATTTAAAACCTACCATCTTGCACAGAAGATGTGCCTGACTGAGGAGCCTTCTCTTGATTCTCCTTCTTTGCATCCATTGACTCTTAAAAAAAAAGAAAGAAAATAGTGAGAAATAACAGAAGGCCAGAGAAACAGTTTGAAAGAGTACTTATAAAAACCATAAACTAAAACTATTTTCTAATAGAAGCCAGTTTTAATTTTATAATTAATATCCTCATTTTCTGCATAGGACTTCACTTTCCAATATACAATGTACCTTTTTTAAATTTTATTTATTTATTTATCTATCTATTTATTTTTATTTTTGGCTGAGTTGGGTCTTTTGTTGCTGCGTGCAGGCTTCTCTCCAGTTGCGGCGAGCGGCGGCCACTCCTCGTTGCAGTGCGCGGGCCTCCCCTGCTGCGGAGCATGGGCCCTAGGCATGTGGGCCTCAGTAGTTGTGGCACGTGCGCTCAGCAGTTGTGGCTGGAGGGCTCTAGAGCACAGGCTCAGCAGCTGTAGCACACGGGCTTTGCCGCTCCGCGGCATGTGAGATCTTCCCAGAGCTGGGCTCGAACCCGTGTCCCCTGCATTGGCAGGCGGAATCCCAACCACGGAGCCACCAGGGAAGCCCATAATGTACCTTATAATTTGCTTATTTGTTTACTGTATGTCTCACTTCACTCAAATATAAGCTCCAAAAGATCAGGAATTTTTAAATTTTACTTTGTCTCCTTTGTTCACTGCTGTATCCTCAGTGCCTAGAAAAGGACCTGGCATACAGAACACCCTTGAGCATTTGTTAAATGAATGAACGAACAAACCAAAATGAGCTAGGCTGATCCTTACAATGTTCAGATTAATGTGCCTCAGAAATAAAGCGCAAGCTTTTGAGAATTTAAAACAAAAGGGGGGCTTCCCTGGTGGCGCAGTGGTTGAGAGTCCGCCTGCCGATGCAGGGGACACGGGTTCGTGCCCTGGTCCGGGAGGATCCCACGTGCCGCGGAGCGGCTGGGCCCGTGAGCCATGGCCGCTGAGCCTGCGCGTCCGGAGCCTGTGCTCTGCAACGGGAGAGGCCACAACAGTGAGAGGCCCACGTACCGCAAAAAAAAAAAAAAAGGGAAGCTAAATTACAATGTAATTCAATGGACTAGGCAAAGTTTTTCTCTGTGCTAGGCTGAGGAACTCAAACAGTACTGGACCTTGGGACTTCAAGTCTAAGATGTATTTCATCCACATTTATTACAGTATATATTTCTTAAATGACTCATTTAAAAATTAATCATAATACTATTATTATGCTGAAAAATTAACCAAAATTCTTTAATATTATCAAATAAGCAGTCAGTATTCTCATTTTCCTCATTGTCCTAAATATTTTAAATGTGTCTGTTTCAATCAGGACCCAAATAAAGTCCATACAGAGCAATGGCAGATACATTTCTTAAATTTCTTTTGATCTATAGACTCCTCCTCCTCCTCCTTCTTTTTCCCCCTTCCCCTAGCAATTTTTTTGCCGATGATACCAGTTCAGATTTTTCCAACCTGGAGTTTGCTGACTACTTCCTCATAATGCTGGGTTCTTCTGGTCCTTATATTTTCTCTTAATTCGTATAGCTATTTCGAGCCAGAAGAGCTTAACCAGATTCAGGTTTGGCTTCTTTGGGAGGAAGAGAGAAGATGACTTCATAGGTACTTCTCACAGGGGGTTCCTAATATACCTAGTTCTCTCTCTTTTTGTGATATGAGCTGCCATGGATGATTATTGCCTAGATCCATTAGTTCATTAGTGGTTGCAAAATGGAGGTATTCTAATTATCGTCCTGTCTTTATTAGCCAGAAAACTCCTATAGAGAGAAACCTCCCCTCTTCAACCATTCAGTTACCTTGAGGTAGAGCTCACAAAGGGAAGTCACAATCAACACTTTGTTCTTTTCCTTTATTTTCTAGTTTTCAAGATAATGAATTGTATCCGTGGGACTTCCCTGGCGGTCCAGTGGTTAAGACTCTGTGCTTCCAATATAGGGGGCATGGATTCGATCCTGGTTGGCGAACTAAGATACCACATGCCGTGCAGCCAAAAAATTTTAAAAATTAAAAAAAAAAAAGAGTCGTATCTCTACCATTCTCCACAGATAACAAATAAATTTTGTTTTGTTTTTTAGTATCATTATGAACTAACGAATTTAACCACACTTCATGTGTTTCTATCTATTGCTGTTTTACCCTTACTGATGCTTGAATTGTCAAGTGACAAATTTCTTAAAAAAGAATGTATGAATGATGCCAGGTGTACCATTTAAGGTAACAGATCTACTTTCTGGTTATGACTGAGTGACTCTTCAAGATACGTGAACACTCGACAGGGATGTATGGGCTGCTCTCTATTTAAATAATTTGGATAGTATGAAGACAGTACACATTTATATTTACTAAATAGTTCTACAGTAAGATTTTCTAATAGGAAAGAAAGTGAAATTATAAAGGCCTGGTTCCTGCTCTAGGGAAGCTAAGAATCTAGGTACAGAGACTATACTAAACTAATACACTTGACAAAAATGGAAATAGCAGAGCACAACATTCAGCATGCAGCCAGAGAAAAAGTCATGAGAGACAGAAGACTTAAACTGGGTCTTGAAGGAAGAACAGGATTTAGAACAACAAAGGTATGAAGAATGTATTAACGGGAAAGAAAACACAACTCAAAACAGAGAGTGCAAATGAGTGTGGCATATTCATGGGACAGTGAGCAAACTTCTCACTAGAGCAGGACAGGATGAAGCATTTTTTAAATCACCCATATTAGAGTAAGAAAATCTGGACTGTGATCTTGGCTGTCACAGATTGTTTTATGACCTGTTCACTTAAACTCCCTCAGTGTCAGCTTTCTCATTTATAAAACTAAGAAGGGAAGACAAGATTACCTTTAATAGCTATTCAGTTCTAAAATTCCAATTCTAAGCACCTAACGTCTTCTATAACTTTACTTTTAAAAAGGCTTTTTTCCCCCAAACATTCAATCTACCAAAAGATACTCATTCCCAATGAATAAATAAAAATATTTATCATCTTTAGACAAGTAAATCTTACCTTCATTCACTGTTTGCCCCATGGTATCCCTCTCTGGTGTTCTTTCCTACAAGGTGAAAAATCAATTACTACCTCCTTTTAACGTAATACATTTCTGAATGGTGGTATTATTACAAATCAGCTATAATGGGACTACATCAAACTAAAAAGCTTTTGCACAGTGAAGGAAACTATCAACAAAATGAAATAGCGACCTACTGAATGGTGAAAGATATTTGCAAATAATATATCCAATAAGGGGTTGATATCCAAAATATACAAATATCTCATACAACTCAACATCAAAAAAACAAACAACCCGATTAAAAAATGGGCAGAGAATGTGAACAGACACTTTTCCAAAGAAGATATACAAATGGCCAATAGGCACATGAAAAGATGTTCAACAACACTAGTCATCAGGGAAATGCAAATCAAAACTTCAATGACATACCACCTCACACCTGTCAGAATGGCTATTATCAAAAGACAACAAATAGGGCTTCCCTGGTGGCGCAGTGGGTGAGAGTCCGCCTGCCCATGCAGGGGACATGGGTTCGTGCCCCGGTCCGGGAAGATCCCACATGCCGCGGAGCGGTTGGGCCCATGAGCCATGGCCACTGAGCCTGCGTGTCTGGAGCCTGTGTTCCGCAACAGGAGAGGCCACAACAGTGAGAGGCCCACATACCGCAAAAAGAAAAAAAGAAAAAAAAAAAAAGACAACAAATAACAAGTGTTGGTGAGGGTGTGGAGAAAAGGGAGCCCTCGTGCACTGTTGTTGAGAATGCAAATTGGTGCAGCCACTATGGAAAACAGTATGGAAACTCCTCAAAAAATTAAAAATATAACTACTGTACGATCCAGCAACCCCACTCCTGGGTATTTATCTAAAGAAAACAAAAACACTAATCAAAAATATATATGCACCCCTACGTTCACTGCAGCATGATTTACAACAGCCAAGATATGGAAGCAACCCAAGCGTCCATAAACAGATGAATGGATAAAGAAGATGTGATATATATACACAATGAAGTATTACTCAGCCATAAAAAATAAAATAAAATCTTGCCATTTGCAAACAACATGGATGGACCTAGAGGGTATTATGCTAAGTGAAGTAAGTCAGACAAAGACAAATACTGTATGATTTCTTATACGTGGAATCTAAAAAAAAAAACAAATGAACAAACATAACAAAACAAAAACAGTCATAGATACAGAAAACAAACAGGGGGTTGCCACAGGGTAAGCGGTTGGGAGGAAGAAAGAAAGGTGAGGGAGATTAAGAGGCTCAAACTTTCAGCTACAAAAAATGAGTCAGAGGTATGAAATGTACAGTGTGGGGAACACAGTCAATAATTATGTAATATCTTTGTATGGTAACAGATCATAATTGTAACTAGACTTACCGTGGTAATCATTTTGAAATGTACAGAAATATGAAATCACTATGTTGTGTAACAGGAACTAACATAGTGTTGTAGGTCAATTACACTTTAAAAACAAAGAAACAAACTCATAGAAAAAAAGATCAGATTTAATTATCAGATCAGATAAATAAATAATTATCTAACAAAGCAGGATAAAATACAGGTTCTTTGGGAAGTTAGGAGGTACTGTGAACTGAGAATATATAAGAAGCCTTCTCAGAGGAAATGGTAGGTAAACTGGTACTTTAAAGGTGAGCATTTCAATGAACAGAGAAGAATGAGAGAGGAATTTCAGGCTGAAGGTATAAAATGAGTGGACACTAAAGAAGAGCCTGCCTCCTCTACTTGATTATGAAATGCTGGAGTTGCTCAGATTCCTTCTGGGCTCTCATCTCCCTCTACAGTCTCTCAGGAGCCACCCATACACAGATGACTTGCAAAGCATTACCTTTCCTTCCCAGACTTCTCCTCTGAAAGTCAGACTGAAATAATTAAATGGATTGGCTATTTGATACCACTGGGAAGATGCTGTCAATTAAGGACTATAGCCTAGCAGCAAAAGAAAAAGTGAAATATATAGAGAGTGCTGAATCGAAGCAGAAAGTAAAGGGAGACGAGCTGTAATCCAGGTAGGGAACAAAGGCACTTAACCAACTCTAGTCAGAAAGTAAAAAGCTGTGAATTACATTAAAGTTAAGTCCCATTACTACACAAAGGGATTCAATTCAAAAAAACTCAGGGATGGGTCACACATAGAAGATATACCCAGGTTCCTATGTCCTTCTCTAAAATCTCTAACTCATAACTGAGTTCTGAATCTCAACTGGTATCAATTCCTCCCATTAGTTGAGTAAGTGATTTTGTAAATCCTAGAAGGTGAAAATATATGTTTAGAAATAATTAAAACCAAATCTTTTTTATCTTTTTTTAAATTGAAGTATAGTTGATTTACAATGTTGTGTTAGTTTCTGCTCTACAGCAAAGTGACTCTATACACATATATACATGTATATATACATATACATGTGTATATACTCTATACACATACACACACTTTTCCTGAAGACCTAAATAAAGAAATCCATGTATCATGTTCACAAGTTGGAAGATTACTTGGATAGGGATAAAAATGCACTAATCACAAGAGAAACTGGATTTAACCATGATTAAATTTTCTGTTTATCCAAAAGTACTGTTTAATCAAGATGGAGTAGTATTGGCATCAGAGCAGACATACAGATCAATGGAACAGAACAGAGAGTCCTGAAAGGTGCACCTATATACGGTCAATAGATTTTCAACAAAGCGCCAAGGTAATTCAGTGGACAAAGGATGGTTTTGGTTTTTTGCTTATTTTTTCAACAAATGGTGCTAGAACATATCTACATACAAAAAAAAAAAAAAAACCTACAATGAGGTACCACCTCACACCCGTCAGAATGGCCATCACTGGAAACGAAATCATCTCAAGGAAATAACTGTACTCCCATGTTCACTGCAGCATTATCTGCAATAGTGAGGGTATCGAAACACCTAAGTGTCCATCGACAGATAAACAGATAAAGAAAATGTGGTGTGTATATGTCCAATGGAATATTATTTAACCTTATAAAAGAAGGAAACCTTGCCATTTGTGACAATACAAATGAACCTGGAGAGCATTATACTAAATGAAATGAGCCAAAGACAAATACTACATGGTATTATTTACATGTGAAATCTTAAAAAAAAAAAAAAGGAAATATGTGAGGTGATGGATATGTTAATTAATTTGCTTGTGGAAATCCTTTCACACTATATATGAATATCAAATTATTACTTTGTGCACTTTAAATATACTACAATTTTATTAGTCAATTATACCTCAATAAAGCTGGGTGGGGAAAAAAAAGAATGGCCATCATTAAAAAGTCTTCAAATAACAAATGCTGGGGACTTCCCTGGTGGTCTAGTGGTAAAGAATCCGCCTTCCAATGCAAGGAACGTGGGTTCGATCCCTGGTCGGGGAACTAAGATCCCACATGCCGTGGGGCAACTAAGCCCGTGGCCATAACTACTGAGCACGCCCACCTCAACGAGAGAGTCCGCATGCCACAAACTACAGAGCCCACGCGCCACAACTAGAGAGAGAAAACCTGCACGCCACAACCAGAGAGAAGTCCACGCACTGCAACAAAGTGCCTACATGCCACAACAAAAGATCCCGCGTGCCTCAACGAAGATCCCACATGCCACATCTAAGACCCGATGCGGCCAAAACAATAAAGAAAAAAAAATGCCACACTGGGAGTGTGGGATTAGCAGATGTAAACTACTTATATAGGATGGATAAACAACAGGGTCCTACTGTATAGCACGGGAACTATATTCAATATCCTGTGGTAAACCATAATGGACGGACTTCCCTGGTGGTCCAGTGGTTAAGAATCCGCCTTCCAATGCAGGGGAAGAGGGTGTGATCCCTGGTTGGGGAACTAAGATCCACATGCCGTGGGGCAACTTAAGCCCGCACGCCGCAACTAGAGAAGCCTGAGCACCACAACTAAGACCTGACGCAGCCAAATAAATGTAAATAAACAAACAAAAATGGTCCACATCAAAAAAATCTTTTAAAAAAACCATAATGGAAAAGAATATTAAAAAAAGAATGTCTGTATGTGTATAACTGAGTTACTTTGCTGTACAGCAGAGATTGGCACAGCATTGTAAATCAACTATACTTCAATTTAAAAAAAAGAAAAAAAACACCTCACAACAGACAAAAACTGCTACCTTGAGATAGATCATAAATGTAAATGTAAAGCCTAAAACTATAAAATTTCTAGAGGAAAACATAGAGCTCTTGTGACTTTGAGTTAGGCAATGATTTCTTAGATATGACACAAAAAAGCACAACACATAAAACAAAAAATGATAAATTGGACTTCAAAACTAACAACTGCTCTTCAAATGACACTGTTAAGAAAATAAAAGGATAAGCTACAGGATTGGAGAAAATATCTGCAAAACACATATCTGATAAGAGATCTGTACCCAGAATATACAAACTACTCTGACAACTCAATTTTAAAAGGCAAACAGAGCCCAATAAAAACACAATTGGCAAAAGATTTGGACAATCACTTCGATAAAAAAGATACATAAACGGCCAACTAGCATGTGAAAAGATGTTCAACATCATTAGTATTCTGGGAAGCACAAATTAAAGCCACAATGATATACCACCACATAAATGGCTAAAATTAAAAAGACTAACACTACCAAATGCTGGTGAAGATGAGGAACTGGAACTCTCATTCATTGTTGATGGTAATGTAAAATAAGTACTCCTATTAAAATAGAACCTTCTTAGAGTTAAATGCAAAGCAAATATTCTTAACTTCAAAACCAGTGTTTTGGAATCCAAAGCACTTACTTTAGAGGTAGAACCACAGACCAAAGAATCAAATATTCTACTTATCCCTAGATAAAAACAGAAAGAATTCCAGACCCCTTTAGTTTGAGATTAGCCATATTAGACAAAATCAACTCTTTCAGAGTTTGGAAACGTTTCCTTTTCAATTATCATAGTCATTCAGCACCACTGAGCAGACATATACTCTTATGAAGTCCGAAGTCATGTCAAAAAAAAGACTTCAACATAAAAAAAGAACCCAAACTCTTTAGGAAATGAGTCAGTGATTCAATAAGCCTTCCCTTTCAGTCATTATGGTTTTACAGTGCAGTGAGTTTTTAGGAAGACATCATCAAAAGTGAGCTTGTGTCCACTGTGGTAATTTAAGAGTTCTTGCAGGGTCACGATAAAGTCAAAATCATTTGCCCTAAACACTCTTCTTCACTATAAACAGCCTTTACTGTCTTCCCTCTTGAGCCATGTAGCTTCCATGTTCCACCGCACCAATCATTCCAATGTAAAATGAAATAGTTTTCCCTTTAAGAGAATATGATCCTGCCCTGTTTTATTTCCTTTATATATATTCCACACCACCTAGAACAGCACTACGCACAGGTAGATTCAAACTGAACACCTGAGTGAATATTCACCAACCTTTAATAAAACTGTTTCTTTTCAAATATTTTGAAATTCATAAACTTCACTGGAGACTTATTTTATTTCCTACTCTCTCCAATATTCCTACTATCCAAGTTCTATATTTGGCATATGCAAATGTGTAAATTCTCATTCAATTTATGTACCAAATGTACAACCAAAGTGAATGCCTAAACTTACTTTTGAGCAAATAGAGTTCTGTCTTAAAAAGTATCACTACTTAAACTATCTTAAACTTCAAAGTGTCATGCACTATACAGACAAAACAGTACAGCAAAATATTACAGCATCCTCCTTGTTAGAAAAATGCCCAATCAAACTCTCTGATGGGAAAATGGGTAATTCCATTCCAAAGGAACAAAGTAAATATACCAACTGTCTCTCTACTGGGCTCTCAAAACTACAAAAGCTAATCCATTTAAACCTGCAAAGAGAATAATCTTTTTTGTTTTACTTGAACACATGACTTTTAGTTACAGACATTTATTTACAGACATGTGGGCATAATCCCATGTGTCAAGGGTTTATGCCCGTAAGAATCAACAAGACAAGGCCTCTGCCCTCTGGGAGATCCCCGGCAGGGCTCCCAGGCTGTGGAGCAGATATGGAAGCAAGTCTTATATAATACGAGTTGTTTACCTGCTCACCTCTCCTCACAGACTGTAAAGTGATTGAGAATTACTCTTCCTTGTAGCTCTCCCACAGCTAGCACAAAGCCTTGCACTTAAAAAAAAGTACTCAAAGGTTCTGTTAGTAACTAAAATCTCACTCTAAATGTATATACGGGTCTCTATAGGATTATATGAGTAAAAGATTATTTAAGCATGGAGAGAAACATAGGACATATACTAGGCTGTTAATAAGGCTTACCTGGGAGGGTAAAGATGATGGGGTGTGTGGGGGAGAGGGCATTATAAATATATTTTGTGTGATATAATTCTATTTGTATAAAATTTTGCACAAGCTTGCATAAAGTAATGCAAAAATATTTTGGTGATCCTCCTTTTCTGCATCACAGGGTGGTGAGATTTCAGGTGACCTTTATTTTCTTCCTTATATTTTTATGTATGATTTGAATTCTTTACAATGGTATATATTAAATAATCAGAGAAAGTTATTTTCATTTGTGGGGGGAATGTACCCTGACAGTTTTTTTAAAATAATCCCTAAATGTTGTTATATTATTAAGAAGCTCTGTATATGCAATCCTGGCTTATCACATAAGTTTTAACAAATTATATGGTTACTGTGATGGTTACTGGCAGCCATAACAATTACACAAAAATATTATTTCTAGTGCTTAAAGCCATTACAAATTACTTCATCTCCCTGAGTCTTGGGTTTTCCCATGTGTAAATTAAGGCTAATACCATCTACACTTCATAGTGTGGTCATGAAATTAAATGTAGTCATGAAATTAAACGAGATAGTATAGGTACAGCATCTAGCATAGTATCCTGAACAACTGGAAGCTCAAAGACTGTTTTCTATCCCATCCCAACACCCCAAGGTGAGTGAGTTTTAGCATTAACACAACATTAATTACATTGTAAAGTGGAACTACATTCCTACTTTGATTCCTGAGCATTACTTATTCTCTTCCAAAGTATAAACTAAAAAGGTGTTGTTTAAAGAAACAAATGCTAACTTTAAGGCACTCTTAAATTAAGCAGTAATATACATATATATATAATGCCCAGACATATAATTACTAAAGAAAGCAGCCACCATCTCCCAACCAGCATTATCAGAAAGCCTATATATTCTAGCTAAAGCCAAAAAAAACTTGATGTCACCCCATGTTGGATGACTCTGAGGTATAATTATTCATGAATATATTATTTCCTTTAGGGTTGGTGAGTATTGGAAATAGCTTTAGGTTCTCTGTGAACTAAAATGGCCTTTGTGGGCTTCCCTGGTGGTACAGCGGTTGAGAATCCGCCTGCTAATGCAGGGGACACGGGTTCGAGCCCTGGTCCGGGGAGATCCCACATGCCACAGAGCAACTACGCTCACAAGCCACAACTACTGAAGCCCACGTGCCTAGAGCCCGCAATCCACAACAAGAGAAGCCACCTCAATGAGAAGCCCACACACCGCAACGAAGAGTAGCCCCTGCTCGCCGCAACTAGAGAAAGCCCGCGCGCAGCAACGAAGACCCAATGCACCCAAAAAAAAAAAAAAAAAAGCACATACAAATTGAATGGGAAAGATAGACGTTTTCCTAGGACTGAATACTAGGAGAAATTTGTACAGATTCTGATGTAAAGGAATACTGGCTAATTTAATAGGAAGTATCTTTGACTATAATTTGAGAAAAAATAAAATTTGCATTGTCCCTGTTATAATGCCCCAGCATTACAATGTAATTCACCTATGTCCTTCAGTCGCAGTAGAAGGACAGAGATTATAGGAGTTAAGGGACTACACCATGATCTGTTGGTAAACCCTGGATAGCATCAATTCAGAATGCTTCAAATAAAGATATACTGTGGAGTTAAGACTTACATACCACATACACAGACAGCACAGCTATTACCTTTCTGGAAAATATTAGGAGCCTGACCTTTTAGAAATAAAGACGTACCTCATTTCCACAATGGTGGTCTGCAGAAGAAACTACAGAAAAGCTTAGCTTTGCTCTCAATATACTTTGAACTGCCTCAGCACTTCAAGAAAAACTCAAATAAGACCCCCAAAGTAGTTCTCCATGTTACATGGGAGAGAAAAATTAAAAGCTTTGTTTTATTTTTGCCAGCACTAAGAGAATGTTTCACTAAATGTATATAAGGAGCAACTTCACTGCATTAAAAAAAAAAAAAAATCCAGGGACTTCCCTGGTGGTCCAGCAGTTAAAACTCCACGCTCCCAACGCAGGCAGCCCGGGTTAGATCAGGAAAACTAGATCCCGGCACACCGCAACGAAGATCCCACATGCCGGAACGAAGACCTGACGCAGCCAAATAAATAAATAAATATTTTAAAATAATAATAATAAAGATTACCTGGTACTGTGTGTTTGAATCACATAACAGCTCTTGGCACATCCACTGTGCTCAAAAATATTTTAAAAAATAAATCCAAAAATTCAAGTATAAGCCCAAAAATGTAGTAGGTTATAGTGTCTGACATTGACATTTATTTCATTTACCACAAGACCACAGTTACACTAAACCTAGTAGTTGTATCCAGCAGGCTTTGAACAAGGATAGATAGACTGGGGTCTTTTACAAAACCATTTGTTTTGCAGATTGTATCTTATAACAGAAGTAAGGGCTGATAATAGATCAACAAATGCTTTGAAAGTCTTGCATTGTTTTAAAACATTTTCTCAGTATGATTAAACAATGTAAAACACTGATTAAAGTGAAATTATTAAACCTAAAACTCCTATTGCTCTTATCTGATTCTGGAGAAAATTCTACAATTTTTTTTGAGAAAGACAGTTTTAAAGGACTATTTAGCAAGTTAATGGGTCCATAATTCTAAGATTACAGGGCTCTTCCATTATTTGTTTGCTTTTTTTTTTCTTTTTGCCTTTCCATTGCGTTTTGTTTTGAAGATGAAGTAATACACCTTGAGTCTCTAATTAGAGACCACTACCTGAAGAGTCAATAAGGGGCAACATTTTGACAAGGACAGGAACTAGCAAGAAATTTCCCAGGGCCCTTTTCGACTTCAGGCCATTAGTCAGATGTTATAAAATGGATGGAATTACAGAATCTCAACCTGAGAGAATATAAAAATAAACAAAATACAGATGCTAAACTGAAAAAAATAAATTTGTTCCCTCAGCAACAGCAAGGTTTGCTGCCATATGTGTCAGACAGAAGTCCCATAGGTGAGAATAAAGTCCAAATTTAAGCATTCATTATTCACTTGTTCACTCAACCTCCCATTTGACAGACATTAAAATCCACATTTTTTGAAAGAGTAAAGTGACCTTAAATTGAGACAACACTGAATTTTTTATCGGTGTAGAAAAATTCTCAACTATATTATACATTTACCAGACTACTGTTTCCTGATAACCAGGGTTTTGGGTAATAAATATAATGATAACACCCATAACACAAAGAGTTGCTGGGCTACCTCACTTCCTGCAATCTGGCCTCTACCTCCTCACTTCTATAACTGCTTTCCAAGGCCCCAATTACCCCCCAGACAACAAACCCAATTACAGTGTTTCAGTCCTACTTCCCCTTGACATTTCAGGAACCCTCTGTGATAGATCCGTCAACCCTCATCTTAGACACCGCTCCTCTCTGAGCCTCATATGTAGGTAGGACCTGGTGGTCCTACCTCTATTATCTCTTTGTGTCTACTTCCTCCTTCTGTCCCAGCCATTGATCTTCTGTAGTCACTCAGTCTCTTCCTCTATATTCTACAAATTTTTAGAATCTCGTTCTATTCCACGGTTCATGCAACATCCCTATGTGCATAACTCCTATATCAGCACCTCTAGTCCCAATCTCTCTCCAAAATTTCTACTCTAGCCAAATGAACATCAGTCTGAATGCCTCACAACTCCTCACATACTACATATTTTTAAAAATCAAACTCGGGAATTACGTGGTGGTCCAGTGGTTAGGACTCCACGCTTCCACTGCAGGGGGCCTGGATTCAATCCCTGGTTGGGGAACTAAGATCCCACAAGCCGAGTAGCACGGCCAGAAAACAGAAAAACAAAAAAACAAAACTCTTTTGTCCTCCAAAATGAGCTCCTCTTCCTCTGCTTCCTATTCTAGACATCACAAACTCCCAATTTTTCTGAATTAGAAGTCATCTTTGAGTCCCCTCCTCCTTTGCCCAATATCTTATCAGTTACCAAGTTCTGTTGATTCTAGAAGCTCGGAAAGCTGGTAGTGAAAGAAAAATGATTCAAACCTAAGTTTGTCAGACACCAAAAGACAGGGATACAATACACTGTTCAAGCTTTGAAAGGGAGAAGTAAGGAGACATACACACCATGTACCCTGCACAGAATGGATCCTTGAAGGCAGGAGAAAATAAAGATTATGGTCCCTGGGGTCTACTGATGGTGGTGCTGGCAGTGGTAATAATAAATACTAAGAGCTGTCACTTACTGACCTCTTGCTAAATGTCTGGTACCCAACTAGGGCCTTTATAGTCATTTTTCTTATCTAAAGCCTATTACAAGCCTGTAGGGTTAATACTGTTATTAATGGCCATTTGAAAGTTAAAGATGTTGAAGCTCAAAGACCTGTACAATTATTACCCAGCTGGATTTAAACCTAGGTCCATGAATGCTAAGCCATTATGCTAAAATTGCTTCTGTTGTGTTTCTGTGCATGCCTTATCTCCCCTACTAGATAAGCTTTTGGGGGCAGTATTATGTCTGGTTCACCTTTGTATTCTGCAGTGTCTATCCACCATGTCTATCACATAGTACGGCCCCCAAAATGTTTGCAAAATGAGTAAATCTGTTGTGCTACAGTATATTTATACCTAAACCATATAGTCCCAGAACATTGTGGTTTTTTAAAATAATTTTGGTGAGGTTTTCTTTTGGCTGTCATTGTTCTCCATTCTTTTCTGCAATGTCTACTCTGTTGTCTTAGTTTACCCACAAATCTAGATCGGTGGGCCAAGGAGAAAGTTCTGTGAGATATGAGATAGTCCCCCAGTCCCCACATCTCCCTCCTTCCCAACATCTAATACACCTTCATTTTTCTTACTCTGAATTTGATTTCTAGGATGTTTGAAGTCTCAAAAAGACAGGCCCCAGTACAAATGTGTTATTATTACAGCCATTTTTCCAGGGAGAAGATCTAGATATACTATGCTGTACCAGAATTCAGTTTATAAATTGCAACTACATAGCAGTTTGAACTAAAATATGCGCTTTAAACCAATATTCACAAAAAAAGGAAAAGACACAGTCCCTACACACAAAATAATTTAACTGCAAAAATATTTCATTATATCCCCTTGAGCATAATCAACAGTATAAGAAGTTTCAAGGCTAAAAGAGGTTTACATATATGTCTGCTGGTAGTTTTAAAGAAAAGGTTGAAAGAAGTGACTGAAGTTATACACACACATAATTCACCACAAACTATTGATGAAATAGCACAGGTAGAACTTTTTTCTTTTTTAGTCTATCTTGTTATAAAGACACTGTTTTCAAATTTGAAAAACAAACAAAAAAGTTCTTTATTGCTCAGTCAATATGCAAGAAAATGATAGAGAAGTCTAAATTAACTGCATAAAATAACACCTTTAAGTTTTTCATTTTGACTTGAAAATAGTTTATTACTTTCATTTCAAGAAGTACTTCACATTTATACCTAAATGCAAAAGCACTTGACTTAATTGAAATATATTATAGCTATATGTTTTCCTTTGACAAAGAGAAGCTGGCTCTTCTAACTAAAAATTTGATCCTGGTAAGATGATTATCTTAACAGGTTTACAGAAGTGTATACAGTTGGCTCTCAGTATCCATGGATGTAGAACCCACAGATACAGAGGGCCGAATGTGCTAACCCATTTTATATAAGGGACTTGAGCACCCATAGGTTTTGGTATCCGAGGGGGTCCTGGAACCAATACCCCACAGATACAGAGGGACACCTGTAGGATATCCATTGCACAGCTATACATAACTTGTTGAATTGGACATGATTCATCATTTTAAGATTTCACAAGCATCTACTCTATTTACTTAGTATTCAAATTTCCCCATTTTCTGATATATTTATAAATATAATCAGAAAAAATCTAAATTCTAATGTTGTAATTACTTTTAAAAATAAGATCCCATCTCTGAACTGTGAGTAGTCAATATTAAGAATGAACATTTTTAGGGACTTCCCTGGTGGTCCAGTGGTTAAGACTCTGCGCTCCTAATGCAGGAGACCGAGGTTCAATCCCTGGTCAGGGAACTAGATCCTACATGCTGCAACTAAAAGATCCCGCACACCGCAACTAAGACCCAGTGCAGCCAAATAAATAAATATAAATATTTTTTTAAAAGAATGAACATTTTTAGTAGTGAGGATGTATCAAATCAAGCCTTCTGGAGGAGCAACTTACTTATGCTTTAGTAAAGTCTACCCCCAACGACTTAGAAATTAATCTTTTTCTGTGTTAAAGCAAACCCAAGAAGAAAACAACTATTTTAAAAAAATTTTAATTTATCTAACAAATTATAGTCTCCAGGGCTTCCCTGGTGGCTCAGTGGTTAAGAATCCACCTGCCAATGCAGGGGACACGGGTTCGAGCCCTGGCCCAGAAAGATCCCACATGCCGCGGAGCAACTAAGCCCATGCACCACAACTACTGAGCCTGCACTCTAGAGCCCGCATGCCACAACTACTGAGCCCGTGTGCCACAACTACTGAAGCCCACGCGCCTATAGCCCGTGCTCTGCAACAAGAAGCCACTGCAATAAGAAGCCCGCGCACCTCAACGAAGAGTAGCCCCCGCTCGCCGCAACCAGAGAAACCCTGCGCACAGCAATGAAGACCCAAAGCAGCCAAATAAATAAATTATAGTCTCCAAGTTAAATAATTAATCCCTTACAATTTTAAAACAATATATGTGAATGCTATGCATTTAGTTAAGAAGTGAGTCATTCAGAAAACAGATAAATGAAAAAAGTCAAGGGTTGCCAAAATCCCAGTTTATAGTTGTAAATTCCTAAGGTTTTAAAGCACGGCCACAGGCTAATTGCCCAAAGACCTGTTGCCCACCGACATTTGCAGAGGACTGAAGTTAATAGCAGGGCATGTCAATTTACCACAGGCAGCTCTCCGGTGCGACATTTTGACAAAAGAACTGGGTCAGGTTACAGCCTGTTCCTATTATCACAGCAGTCTAGATTTATAGTTTCTAACACTGGCCCTACAAGAAATAATGGAAATGATGACAACAACAATCCCTGCTAGACAACAGATTACAGAAAAGCATGCAATAAACCACAATCTGAAGTGACCAGAAAACTAAACATCCCTGACAATGCTTAAAACATGAGGCAGGTGTCAGTAAATTACCCATTTAAACATTTCTACAACCTCTCAAAACCTCAGCACAAAAAAATCTCAAATCAGAGTTTCTAATCTAAAGCCAAGCAATATACAAAGGTATTTAAATTATTGAGTACTATAGTTTAATTCTTTTAGTAACCATCAAAGACAATGTAGTTCATTTGAACAGATTTATGAAACTCTACCAAATTAATAAAAAATAAAGAGAATAATGAACATTACTTTTCAAATAACTTTAAAGTATACTGGAAAACACTCCAAATTATACTTAACATCTTTCAAAAGAAAAAAAAAAAGGCAGTTTCACAGCAAAGGGCACAAGTTTACAACTGTATTCAGAGAGGCAAGAGAACTGCAGAAAGTAAGCATGTGATTCACTCACTGCTTAATTTAAAACTAAAAGAAGTTTGTCAATACATTTGCTTAAAAGACTATGTCAAGGTTACAAGGTACATACCAAGCAAACGGAGCTGTTTGTCTGGAATTCAACACCAGTTAATCCTTATGAGAAACAGAGGTCGAGAAAAATCAAATATGTATTCTAAACCCAAAAAGCGAAGAGAGTTCCACCACCTTTCCCCTGAGAAAAGAAAGCATCCTCAAAATATGCCCTAAAATTGCAATATACCTGTCCCTCCAGAAGTTTACAATGGCATGTTACCACAAAAGGTGGGTACTCTCTTTCCGCTCTTACAACAATTTGCTCCTATAAACTTAGGAAGGGGCAGAGCCACAGCCATAAACACAGGTCACAAGTAGTAGGTAGTCAAATGCTCTCTACCTTCAAATGTTTCCCAGCTCATTACTCATACAAAGCTTATCTTTTTTTTTTTAACTCCTTGGTTAAATAATGAATTCACCTAGTCTATGTCAGACAAGTATGAAATTCAGTTGAACAGCACCATCATATAAACTGCTTATAGGAGCCTCAAATCTTTCACTGTTAACACAGTAAGATATTCTCATTTCTTAAGCTAAAACCTTTCCATCACATGCCTAAAAAATAAAAGTAAGAGAAAGGTTTAGGAATATATGTTTAGTAGAAATCATTTAGCATAAAAATCACAAGTATTATTATTTCTAAGGTAGCCAAGGTTTACTTATTAGACAACGTAAAGACAAAATAAGCAAAAACGCCTTACTCGTGAAAACCAAACAACATATGCATATTTCAAATCTTAGATGGTTTCTGAAATTTTCTGAAGTTATCATGCTTTAAGAATGGTCACCTCGGGCTTCCCTGGTGGCGCAGTGGTTGAGAGTCCGCCTGCCGATGCAGGGGACACCAGTTCGTGCCCCGGTCCAGGAAGATCCCACATGCCGCGGAGCGGCTAGGCCCGTGAGCCATGGCCGCTGAGCCTGCGCGTCCGGAGCCTGTGCTCCGCAACGGGAGAGGCCACAGCAGTGAGAGGCCCGCGTACCGCAAAAAAAAAAAAAAAAAAGGTCACCTCTGCTATTTTTTAAAAAATGAGACGTTATCGCTACAGTAAAGTCATTTCTACTCTTAGAGTAACCAAAGCTCAAATTAGTTAGAGCCTGGAAAACTTATCACTAAATTATACCAACCTATTTTAATCTAAGAGCAGTGGTTTCTCTTATTTATTTCCCCAAGACGAAAGGATTATAAAGATTAAGACTCCAAGACGGGACTTACCTGGTGGCGCAGTGGTTAAGAATCTGCCTGCCAATGCAGGGGACACGGGTTCGAGCCCTGGTCCGGGAAGATCCCACATGCCGCGGAGCAACCAAGCCCATGAGCCACAACTACTGAGCCCACGCACCACAACTACTGGAGTCCGCGCGCCCTACAGCCCATGCTCCACAACAAGAGAAGCCACCGCAATGAGAAGCCCTCGGCAACTAGAGAAAGCCCGCGCGCAGCAACTAAGACCCAACACAGCCAAAAACAAAAAAAGACTCCAAGCCAAGGAAGGGTAAACTTTTCCTTTCAAAATGACCAACATTTGCCATTTTCAAAATTTCCACATCTTTGGTTCCTGAAATCATCAATCACTTCAAATTCTAAGATATTATATAGTAATTTTCAGACACTAATAATGTTCCTTAAATTCTTAGGGGCACTTGATTTGCTCACTCCAAAGTACAAAATATCTGGCAATGGCAGACCAATATTCATACCATAGCCTCATGGCTCTAACGTTGATGGTTAGCAGAGTTCACTTTGTTCATATCTTATACATCCTAAAAACCAGGAATATTACTAGGAGGAGACAATGAGACTCCCAGGGAGGTGACCTAATAGAGAACATGACCTCAGATTTCCATTCACAACTGGAATGAAAATTGCCCTGGCCTAAAGGGAAAAAAAGCAGCAGAGTAACCTGGCAAAAAAAAAAAAAAACTAGAGGTGACTAATAACTCAAATAGCAGAGGATCCTTTGCATCCTCCAGTGTTCCAGTTACCAAAGTTCCAACAGTCATTTCTATTAACCCAAACAGAGGGGCAGTAAAATATTCAAGTGAAGTTTTCCTCCTCCCTCCCTTTCTCCCCACCCTGCAAGAGCTCAAACTAAAATTGGGATTTGGACCTTCCTTAAGTGGAAAAAAGGGCTACATCATTTTCATTCAAAAAATTTGGCATTTACTCAGTCTTCTCAAGGCACTTTACTATCATCAATTATTTCTCAGTGAGAGAGTGCAGGATTACCCTGACCATTTCACTGATGCGGAAACAGACACCAACAGCAAAGGGAACAGGGGCAGGAAGAGGGGCGATAGGAAGCATCTGGGAGGAACAGGCAGGCAGCTAAAAAGGAACAAACCCAAAAGAAAATGAGAGTCACATCTGGCTTAAAGCTGACCATCATAACCCTTGTTATTTTTTAGCTCAGAGAGATTTCTGAAACGTTCTGAAAACAGAAAGTGCTCTAAATTATCAGTTCATATCTTGTTACAGCCTAAACTTCTTGGTCATAGAAGTAAAGTTACTTAGCATTAAAAACTCACTATCCAGAGCCCATACTGATTTCAATTTATACCAGTAATTCATTTTCTCTCTCAAGCCTAACCAGTATGTTACCTGTTTGACCCAGAAAACAATCTCTCATAAAAATATATCTTTATATCAACATAATCATAACAAAAAGGCACAAAGTTAATATCACATAAGTCAGAAATAATTCATAGTTCCACTCAAATTTTGTTTAGAGAATTATGACCAAAACATTGACTCCCTGAATTTGCCATTGAAATAAGAGGACTACTTGTTCTACATTCGTATTGATTTTCTTAACTATAATCTTGAAATTTTCAGGAATAAACTACTAATGGGAAGCCTTAAACACCCCAGAAACCAGCACACATAGCAGTAGGTTGAACTGAACCCCATACTACAGGCAGCACAGATAGCTAATAAAAATGTGTTGACTGAAGCATAAATCAAAAAGACTGACCAACTGCCTCATGAGAAACACCACCTCTTGAAGAGTGACTCCAGGGGCTTCCCTGGTGGTGCAGTGGTTAAGAATCCGCCTGCCAATGCAGAGGACACGGGTTCGAGCCCTGGCCCAGAAAGATCCCACATGCCGTGGAGCAACTAAGCCCGTGTGCCTCAACTACTGAGCCTGCGCTCTAGAGCCCGTGCTCCGCAACGAGAAGCCACCGCAATGAGAAGCCCGCGCACCTCAACGAAGAGTAGCCCCCGCTCGCTGCAAATAGAGAAAGCCTGTGCGCAGCAACGAAGACCCAACACGGCCAAAAATATATAAATAAAATAAATTAAAAATAAAAAATTCTATCCGACTGTTTTGAAGAATATGGATAAAGACATAGCCAAACAAATACAAGGCATCAGGTGAGAACTCAAACTTTTCTCAAAATCCCAATTGGACTCAATTCCAAAAGCTATTTTCACATTCCTGCCATTAAATATACAAAACCACAAACATAGTGAAAGAACGTTCATCCTTGGAAATACATTATTTAACGCGTAATTTAAAAAAAGAATGGCAAGAGAGGCAGAACTGTCATTACTGAAGAACATTGCCAAGCAGTGTTACTGAGAAAAATTAAATATGAGTCTATGAACTATCGTTATAATACAACTGCTTGTCATAGGAAGTTGTACTCCATAAATGTTATACATCTTATAATACTCTTTCCCCAAACTAGAAATATGAATAGCTCTGGGAGCATTAAAAATGCAGCAGCATCTGCAGTTGTTTTCAGGAAGAAAACCATCTCCAATAATTTCGCAAATCACATGATCAGAAGGAAGTATTCACTTTCCCTGCCTCAGTTTTCCCCTCCAAACCGACCCATTCACTTTTAGAGATGTCTGTCCTAAAGTCACCTTATAGGTACGTCATAAATGTTAATCTTCTAATTCTTCAAAGAAGAGGCTAACACCAAATTGTAAATCACACTTTATAATGAACGACAAACGTATTAAAACCTCTTTTAAAAAAAATCAAGACCTTAAACGGGAACCTGTAACTAAATACCTGTGCTGCCCTAACATTGGGGGGGGGGGGGGCGAGGGGAAGGCGGCGCGAATTTTCAGCTCAGCCCTCAAAGCAACGTATAACCTCAAGACGCAAAATCTATTAAATTCGTCTACTCGCTCTTCCCCTGGCGATTCACACTAGGGTGTAGCACAACCAATATCCAGGTGGAAAAAGCGAGAACGGTATCTCAAAGTGAAGGCAACAGTGGTCCTTTGACCCACTCATGCCGCAAGTGCACGGCGGCCGCCTCTCCGCTCCTGGGGAGAGCTGGAGCCCGGCTCTCCGGCCCCCACTGCCACCCGCACCCCACCCCCAGGGCGGGCCACGCCTTCCCGCCCCGCTTCTCCCCCGAGGAGGGCGAGCCACCGGCGCTGCCCCCCACCCAACCGCCCGGAGCCCCGGGCCGCGAGTCCAACGGACACCTGACACCGGGACCCGAGCCCGCGCTCGGCCACAGGCGCATCCTTCCGCACTGACGTTTTACCTCCAAACTCCAAAAGTTATCTCACAAGTCCCCGGAAGGCTCCCGGGCGCGTTTCAGCCCAGACCACGCAAAGTCATCCCTACTCCTCAGCCCCGCCGCCCACCCGCGCTGTCCCGAGACCCCAGCCCGGCCCCATCCACGGCCGGAGGATGCTCTGGAGAGTGCTGTCCCAGATTCGGGTAAGGGGACGACTGGGGAAGAGAGGCCCGGCACCCGAACGCCGCGGGCGGGATGGGCCGGTGTCCAGCGACCGGGCCCCGGGTGAGTGAGGGGCGTCGCGGAAAGCGCTACATGGGGCAGGGGAGCCCCGGCCTTGGGGATGAGGCCGCTGAGGGGCAGGGGAGCTCTGACCTCGAGGGTGAGGCCACCGAGAGTGGGTGACCGGAGTGCGGGGCCGAGCTCGGGCCGGACCCCGCGGGGCGGTGAGGGGGCGTTCCGCGCGGGAGACGCGCCGCCGAGGACTCCCACCCGCCCGCAGACAACGGCCGGAGCCCAGACGCCACAGCTGCGCCTCCCCGGTACTCACGGGGCCTGGAGTCGCCACGCACCTCGAGTCTCGTCGGCGAAAAGAGGGAAATTCTGTCACACTGGTCCAGCGAGCCGGTACAGGTCTTCACGCCGCCGCCGCCATGTTTGAGAAGCCGCGCGCGGAGCCGCGCATGCCCCGCAACCGCCACCGCTGCCCCGCCCCCCGCCCCGCTGCCCGCGTGCCCTGGGGTTGCCGCAAGCTTGCCCTCTGACCTCGGCCGCGTGCGGGGCTCGAGCCCGGGGCTCAGCCGGAAGCCCGCGCGGGCGGTGGCGAGCGATGAGACTCTGCGGCTCGGGGAAAGCCCTAGGCAGTTCTCCCTCATCCTCCCCCCGCCCCAATCTGCCCTCCCGCCCAAAAAAAAAAAAAAAAAAAAAAAAAGCCAGTCGCAGCCCATGCACCCAAGACCGTGGTGGGCCCCCAATTGGGAACCCAGGGTCCGCGTCAAGTTTCATCCAAGGGGAACTCGCTTCCCTTGGCCATCGACTTCGACTCTCGGCCACCGCCCACCCTCGCCACGCACCGAAAAGGCAGGCGCTTCCCTAAGAACTCAAGCAAGTTCGATGAGCACGGAAAAAGCAGCTAGTTAGAGCAGCTTGAGAAAAGCCATTCCTTCGCGGGTTGCAGCATAGTTCTTGAAACAGCTTTTCTCTTTTTCCCGTGGGTTTTTGCCACGCATTCCCCTCCAGCTCCACATTCCGGATTTAGTTGTTCCTCTAAACCCTGGTTTGAGATAACGGGAACTAGATTAACCTGGAGAGTAAAATAATTTGCTCACAGGTTTCAGGGTGCTCGGGAGCGTCTTCGAGAGTGCATTTTGGGGTCTCCTCTGCCCTATCCCCCTCGCCCCGGACCAAGCGGTTGCGCAGGTGGAGGTCGCACCAGGGGGGAGGGGGAGGGCGTAAAAATAGCTCCAAAAGAAATCTCTCCGCACAAAATGTGGCAAACAGAAATCCAGAGAAAAACATCCCATTCTTCATTGTTAGGTTGGGTATAGGCAGATTTAAAACTTTTGTTTGAAAAATAATACAACATGCTGTGTTAGCCAAAAGTAAACCATTGGCAGGCCTTCTCTCTCTCTACAACTCTTTTCAAAAGTCGGATGGAGGTTTTGCATCCGTGATCTGCTTAACTTAGTATATAGGACATGAGTATTTTTTAAATCATAACTCGGAAATCGGAACCTAAAATTAAAAAAAAAAACCCGCGGAATATAGGCATTTTCTACAATGCAGAATAAAATTATTTTCATACGGCACAACTTTTGCAATGCTAAACAAGGGCCAAATTAAAGTATTTTCTATTGTATCTGAACACTGGCGAATGGCACAAGATCAAATTGCTCTAGTTGTTCTTGCATCCTTTAAAAATGAATAAGTAGGAAATCAAGAAAACACTCCCATTTACCATTGCAACAAAAAGAATAAAATATCTAGGAATAAACTTACCTAAGGAGACAAAAGACCTGTATGCAGAAAATTATAAGACACTGATGAAAGAAATTAAAGACGATACAAATAGATGGAGAGATATACCATGTTCTTGGATTGGAAGAATCAACATTGTGAAAATGACTCTACTACCCAAAGCAATCTATAGATTCAATGCAATCCCTATCAAACTACCACTGGCATTTTTCACAGAACTAGAACAAAAAATTTCACAATTTGTATGGAAACACAAAAGACCCCGAATAGCCAAAGCAATCTTGAGAACGAAAAAAGGAGCTGGAGGAATCAGGCTCCCTGACTTCAGACTATACTACAAAGCTACAGTAATCAAGGCAGTATGGTACTGGCACAAAAACAGAAAGATAGATCAATGGAACAGGATAGAAAGCCCAGAGATAAACCCATGCACATATGGACACCTTATCTTTGATAAAGGTGGCAGGAATGTACAGTGGAGAAAGGACAGCCTCTTCAATAAATGGTGCTGGGAAAACTGGACAGCTACATGTAAAAGTATGAGATTAGATCACTCCCTAACACCATACACAAAAATAAGCTCAAAATGGATTAAGGACCTAAATGTAAGGCCAGAAACTATCAAACTCTTAGAGGAAAACATAGGCAGAACACTCTATGACATACATCACAGCAAGATCCTTTCTGACCCACCTCCTAGAGTAATGGAAATAAAAACAAAAATAAACAAATGGGACCTAATGAAACTTCAAAGCTTTTGCACAGCAAAGGAAACCATAAACAAGACCAAAAGACAACCCTCAGAATGGGAGAAAATATTTGCAAATGAAGCAACTGACAAAGGATTAATCTCCAGATTTTACAAGCAGCTCATGCAGCTCAATAACAAAAAAACAAACAATCCAATCCAAAAATGGGCAGAAGACCTAATAGACATTTCTCCAAAGAAGATATACAGACTGCCAACAAACACATGAAAGAATGCTCAACATCATTAATCATTAGAGAAATGCAAATCAAAACTACAATGAGATATCATCTCACACCAGTCAGAATGGCCATCATCAAAAAATCTAGAAACAATAAATGCTGGAGAGGGTGTGGAGAAAAGGGAACACTCTTGCACTGCTGGTGGGAATGTGAATTGGTTCAGCCACTATGGAGAACAGTATGGAGGTTCCTTAAAAAACTACAAATAGAACTACCATATGACCCAGCAATCCCACTACTGGGCATATACCCTGAGAAAACCGAAATTCAAAAAGAGTCATGTACCAAAATGTTCATTGCAGCTCTATTTACAATAGCCCGGAGATGGAAACAACCTAAGTGCCCATCATCGGATGAATGGATAAAGAAGATGTGGCACACATATACAATGGAATATTACTCAGCCATAAAAAGAAACGAAATTGAGCTATTTGTAATGAGGTGGATAGACCTAGAGTCTGTCATACACAGTGAAGTAAGTCAGAAAGAAAAAGACAAATACCATATGCTAACACATATATATGGAATTTAAGAAAAAAAAAATGTCATGAAGAACCTAGGGGTAAGGCAGGAATAAAGACGCAGACCTCCTAGAGAACGGACTTGAGGTTATGGGGAGGGGGAAGGGTGAGCTGTGACGGGGCGAGAGAGAGTCATGGACATATACACACTAACAAACATAGTAAGGTAGATAGCTAGTGGGAAGCAGCCGCATGGCACAGGGATATTGGCTCGGTGCTTTGTGACAGCCTGGAGGGGTGGGATAGGGAGGGTGGGAGGGAGGGAGACGCAAGAGGGAAGAGATATGGGAACATATGTATATGTATAACTGATTCACTTTGTTATAAAGCAGAAACTAACACACCATTGTAAAGCAATTATACCCCAATAAAGATGTTAAAAAAAATGAGTAAGTAAATGTTAATGCAAAATTCAAGAAAACTTGAAGGCAAAAATAGAAAAACTAACCCATTGATGTGCAAATATTAAAGAGAGATTTGGTCCATCAGTTGTATAACATATAGCACATAGGAGGGAATGTTGAAATGGTCTAAGATGAAGGTTCGAAAATGTTTTTAAGAGCCAGAAAGGTACCTTTAACAGAAAGAAATTAAACAGGTTTAAGTTTAATCTTAGCAAACCCTTAGTATGGGCTACGGTGGGGGGGGGGGTGTCAAATTTTTAATTACTGGCCATTGTCTTTCTAATCTGGTTGCAATGGAAATATTTGAAAGTCATCTCTACATTCTATGAAAGATTTGAGTTATCATTTATGCCTCTTTTACATGTACAGACCTTTTCTTAAGTTGTAGAAATACTACTCTGATTGTAAATTGCCTGTCTCAGGGACGCCTTGTCTACTTCCCATATTTCTTTCCCATATTTCCCATGAAATTACTGAAGCCTTTATTCTAAAAATGTAATTCACATTATCTATATTAGAACATCTTCTCAATGACTCTGTTCACCTAAGCATTTATAGAAGTGTCTCCTTGTTATATTAAATATGAGTTATTGATAATGATAAGAGCTACCATCTATTGAGCACCTACCATGTGCTGAGAATCATGCTAGCCTCTTTAGTTACATAATTTTCAATATTCATAATGTTCTTTCACAGAGTTCTTATGAGGTAGGTACCCTTATTCCCATTTTACAGACGAGGAAATTGAATATTACACAGCAAATAAGTGGCAGAATCAGCTTCTGAACATATACTTGAAACTCTCCTAACTATCCCTTCCATCTTTGTCATCAATCATATGCTTTCGTCATAGATTATGTATATAAACATTCAATAAAATTTCTTTTATTTACTTATACCTTGCTTTTTCCCCCTTTGCCAAAATAAACTCAAGACTGCTTTTTAATGATGTTAGCATAGTTTGAAACATCACTGTTTCTTTTACATTACATGGAAGCATCTTGCACACAGTAGGAACTTGGTAAATACCAAGTTGAATGAGTGAATAGATGAATGGATGAATGAATTCCTACTATTATGATGTTTAATTAATTTTGCCTAGATAACATGAAAATGAGGAGACTGGGCTTCCCTGGTGGCACAGTGGTTGGGAATCCGCCTGCCAATGCAAGGGACACGGGTTCAAGCCCTGGTCCGGGAAGATCCCACATGCTGTGGAGCAACTAAGCCTGTGAGCCACAACTACTGAGCCTGTGATCTAGAGCTTACATGCCGCAACTACTGACCCTGCGTGCCACAACTACTGAGCCTGCGTGCTGCAACTACTGAAGCCCGTGCACCTAGAGGCCGTGCTCTGTAACAAGAGAAGCCACCGCACCTCACACCAGTTAGAATGGACATCATCAGAAAATCTACAAACAACAAATGCTGGAGAGGGTGTAGAGAATAGGGAACCCTATTGCACTGTTGGTTAGAATGTAAATTGATACAGCCACTATGGAGAACAGTATGGAGGTTCCTTAAAAAACTAAAAACAGAATTACCATATGACCCAGCAATCCCACTACTGGGCATATACCCAGAGAAAACCGTAATTCAAAAAGACACATGCACCCCAATGTTCATTACAGCACTATTTACAATAGCCAGGTCACGGAAGCAACCTAAATGTCCATCAACAGACGAATGGATAAGAAGATGTGGTACATATATACAATGGAATATTACTCAGCCATAAAAAGGAACGAAATTGGGCCATTTGTAGAGACGTGGATGGATCTAGAGACTGTCATACAGAGTGAAGTAAGTCAGAAAGAGAAAAACAAGTATCGTATATTAACGCATATATGTGGAACCTAGAAAAATGGTACAAATGAACCAGATTGTAGGGAAGAAATAGAGACACAGATGTAGAGAACAAACGTATGGACACCAAGGGAGAAAGTGGCCCGGCATCGGGGGGAGGGGGGGTGGTGCGATGAACTGTGAGATTGGGATTGACATATATACACTAATATGTATAAAATGGATAACTAATAAGAACCTGCTGTATAAGAAATAAAAATTCAAAAAAGAAAACCAGAAGCCACCACAATGAGAAGCCCGCGCACCACAACACAGAGTAGCCCCCGCTTGCTGCAACTCGAGAAAGCCCACGTGCAGCAACGAAGACCCAACACAGCCATAAATAAATAAATGAATAAATAAATAAACTTAAGAGCACATATCAGTAAGATATAAGTTGTTTTTAGAATTGTTATTGGTAGTTAAAATAAACCTCTTTTTCTAACTTCAAAATAGTAACTTCCTTGGAAAAATATCAAGAGGTGAAGTCTGTGACATGAAGAGAGAGAAGCCAGTCTAACAGAAAGGCTATGTCTTGTCAAAGGACAGAATCGCATCAGGAGGTCTGAGCCCTTGTCTTGAGTTCCTAGTCTATCATCCACTAACTAGATTTCTTTAGAATCTTTCCATGCCTCACTTATCTGCCACACTCCACAGATGAGAAAGTGCTTCTCAAATCTATCAGAAAACCACATGGTCTTCCCTTAATGGATCTGCACACTTTTTAAAAAACATAAATTCATCTTTTACCAACAAAACATATGAGATCTAAGCTGACTTTGGCCATGTCAAATATTTTATATGTTGTGAAAAGTGGCATAACCTCAATAAACATTATACACTACACTTGGCCATTATTACATTCACTCTGTCCTTCATTCAAAAACCAAACATTTATTGAGTGCTTGTTTTATGGAGGTGGGGATACCAAAATGAGTATGACAAACTGAACACTCCAGTTTACACCCAGAGTCCAGAAAAAGTGGCGGGGGCGGGGGCGGGGGCGGGGGGGGTTGTTTCAACGTCTTTAAAAGAACATTTTTTGATGTACCATATAATCCTGTATAACTAGATGAATGGAATTGCAGCTGACCAACTGACATAATGTCCTTCGGACATTTAATTAAAACATTTATTCGTTCTGATTTTACACTTTTTGTGCTGGTTATTCTCCATTTGAGCCATCACCCCCCCATGCATTTTCACCCTTCTTTGTCCCTGGGGAGTTACTTCAGTAGTGCTGGCTCTTTTGTCAGCTGGTCTGGCCAATGGCAAGTGTGACTGAAGCGGGTGGCGGAGGCGGGGAGGAGTTCTTCCCCACCTTCTTCCTGCCTGGGACCGCAGTCTGGCAGTAGTGGCAGTGGCTCCCCTTTCAGGGCTGGTTCTCACTGGGTCCTCAGGAAGGGGAGGAGCAGGTACAGCTTCCAGCTTCCAGTTTTTACTAATCCCTGGGCAACCTCAGCATCCCTTGTTAGTTCCCCTAAACCTACCCATACTTCTTTAAATAATTCATTCAATGCTCTTCAAAATCATATATGACTGTACCTTCTGTTCCCGCTTGGACCATTATTGAAATGGTTTTATTCTCATATTTCGAGCAGAGCAATTGAGAGGATAGGGTAGGGGTTTCAGATATTTCTGTAAGCCTTTTGAGAACTTATGAACCCGAGGCACTGTGTCTATAGCACCTAAGGATTTTTACAGCCTGTTATATTGTAAACAAGTCACTATAATACTGTGGATAAAACAACTTGGAGATATTGTCTTAGAGTGAAGGTTAAAGAAGATAATGTGTGGAAAGCACCTAAATGCTGTCTGTTTGATAATAAACATTCCACAATTACTAGTTCCCCATATGCCTATTTCTTTTCTTTTTTTTTTTTTTTTGGCTGCGTCAGGTCTTAATTGCGGCATGCAGGATCTTTTGTTGCGGCATGCGGGCTTCTATAATTGCGACGCACAAGCTTCTCTCCAGTTGTGGTGCGCGGGCTTAGTTGCCCCGCAACATGTGGGATCTTAGTTCCCCGACCAAGGATCGAACCTGCTTCCCCTGCATTGGAAGGCAGATTCTTTACCGCTGAACCACCAGGAAAGTCCCCCCTATTTCTTTTTTTTTAATAGTTAAGCAGAGTTATTGTTATTGTTTCAAGTTTTGTTGAGGTACAATTAACATACAAACTGCACATATATAAAGGATACAATTTGATAAGTTTTGGTATGTTTGCTACTATGAAAACATTGCCACAATCAAGATAACACATCTGTCACCCCTCCCTTCTTTTGGTAATCCCTTTCTTCTGCCTCTCCCTGCCTCTCTTACCATCCACCATTGCCATTCCCTCCCTTTACCACTAACAAGTTGTTCCTGTAGCCATTTATCTGCTTTCTATCATTATAAGTTAATTTTCAACAATTTTGCATAGACAAAAAAAGCACATACTATATGATTCTAACTTCTTTCGCTGAGTAAAATTATTTTGAGATTCATCTACTGCACATCAATACTTCATTCCTTTTTATTGCCAAATAGTACTCCATGTGTTCCCCCTATTTCTTAAGAGGGTAAAAGAGATGACATTTGAACTTAGAGGGGAAGAACACAGAGTTTGCCAAGCAGGCAAACAAGATCATAGGGAACAACATATGTGCAAAGTAATGAAAAGTCACTGCATGGTCTTTGAAGAGGGAAAGGTTCAAAAGGTTCATTGGGCTGAACAAAATAAGAAGGGGTCAATTTAGAGATGACTTTGAGTGCCATGCTAAGGTGTTTGAACCTTATTCAGTGGGTGGATGGGGAGCTATTGAAGGTTATTAAGCCGGGTAGTTGTAGAAAGAGAGTTGCAGATCCCTGCAACCCCTCTAGCTGTTGCCACAGTGCTGAGGGCTCTGCTCCCCTCTCCTAATGGAAGCCTGACCTCTGTGAGAGCAGCCGAGATGGGCATGCGCTGGCAGGACATCACTGGCCATCCATCAGCAGCCCCGGAGAGCATGGGCTGGAGTGGGCGGAGGCTGGGAACTGTCAGAGCAATTAGGCTTTTATGGTCACAGGGAGGAGGATGAGGACCAGAGCAACAGAGCAGGCGGCCAGCAAGCCAGACTGACCACCTTACAAGGCCACTTCAACAAGTGTGCTCTCCTTCTTGGCTTTTTTTCAATTGAGCTTTAAGCTACATTCAATAAAGTACACATATCATAAATGTACAACTTGATTAATTTTTACATGTGTATGCACCGATGTACTCACACTGACATCAAGGTATAGGGATTTCCAGCATGCCATAAAATCTTATGACTCCTTCCAGTCAAGAATATCCCCTTCCAAAAAAAAAAAGAATATCCCCTTCCTTGCCTCCAAGTAACCATTATTCTGACTTCCATTGTTAAGGCAAGTTCGTGTGCCCGACGCACAGTGAGGGCAAACAAACTGAAACGTCAGAGTTTGGAGCAGAGAAAGAGAAAGGTTTATTGCCAGGCAATGCAAGGAGACAAGGTGGCTCATGCCCCGAAAAGCCTCGAGCTCCCCGTAGGGTTTCGGCAAAGCATTTTTCAAGGCCAGAAGAGGGTGGGGCGGGGGTCGCAGGGTACATGATCAGCTTGTGCACAATTCCCTGATTGGCTGATGGTGAGGCAGCAGGGTCTTGTCACAGGGGTTCACATTATCAGTCCTTAGGCTCTAGGAGGCCTGGGGCTCTGTGCCCATGGTCAACAAGTAGTTCTTCCATTTGATGGGGGGGGGGGGAGGTCTTCACATCTGCAAAACAACTCAGGAAATTTGCATCAACTATTATTATCTAGGTACTTCAGAGAGGAGCTAAAGCAGAGGATATGGGGGAAGGCCTGTCCCAGGAAGGCCTGCTCAGTTACACTACACTATCATTATGGATCAGTTTCTTGACTTAACGTTTTGCCCCCAAGATTCATCTGTATTGTTGAAACATCACCCTCATTCTTAGCAAGCGTTGCAGACAACTTCACTGTCCCCCTCTTTCCCACAAGCTGTTCTTTTTTATTAAAGCTATTGTAATTTGTCTTCCAATTATTTTCTCCTTCTCCTTCTTATGATGAATTCTCTTTAATTAAGGCAGTAGTTTGGCCTCCAATTATGTTAAACTTTAGTTATCTTGATAGTGAAAGCTTTGCTTTATTCAAAGTCAAGGGCAGGTTTCACTTCATACCTGCAATGGGTACTCTGTAGGTAAACTATTGACCCTTCTTCCATTTTGGGTCCTCTGGTCTAAATACAGATTTGTAAACCAACACAGTGGTTGGGAAGACAAACACTTAGAGGCCCTTTGGGTTCCATGTAGTCCATAGATTTGGGCAGCTGGGTTTCGTTTGCTATTTACTTCTTCCTGGCCAAAAACAAACAAGCAAAAAATAAAGCCAACTACCAAGAGAGTCTGATTGAAAAAGTAGAAAGGCAAACTAACATAAGCAATAGTGGAAAAGCAGGCAATGGCATCTGACGAAAGGAAGAGTATAATTAGGAGAGTCTGGCTTCAAGAGAAGCAGGAACGTGGTGAATAGAAGTGGTCACCTGCCTACCTTCAAAGGCCAAGGTGACTGGAAGCCTAAGAGATAGCACGAATCATTTTTTGCCCTGTGAAGCATGGAATGTTCTTTGTTCCTTGACTGGTTCAATTAATTGCATTTCTGTTCCTTTGTGCATATGGATGTCTGGGGATTTAACTCTTCCACTTCCCTGGGGCCTCCCACCATTCTTTCCCTTCCAGCCCCTGTTTTTCTGGGCCAGCCTCCTGTCCCAGCACCAGCTTGAATGGCCCCTTTCACTTCCCATCCTGATAATACTTTTACTCTGGCTATGTTACCATCCCTAGGTAAGTCCAGCTTGGATTACACCAACCTAGGTCTTTGGAAGTCTTTTAGGTCATAACACTTACACTTAACTACTTTTTTTCTTGTGTGTGTGAATGTGTTTAATTTTTAAAATACACAAAAGTAGAATAGTGTAATGGACCCTATGCACCCATCACTCAGCCCCAATGATTATGGCCAATCCTACCTCATCCACACCCCTCTCCGATCTCCCCCATCCTCTATTATTTTGAAACAAATTCTAGACATCATATTTATTTTGTAAACATTTCATTATATATCTCTAAAAGATGACTCTTTGTATAACATAACTGCATCAGTATTCTATTGCAGCTATAACAAATTACCACAAACTTAGCAACTTAAAACAACAGAAGTTTGTTATCTTACAGTTCCGGAGGTCTAAGTCCAAAATGAGTAAGCAGGGCTGTGTTTCTTTTGGAAGCCCTATAGGACTATCAGTTCCCTTGCCTTTTCCAGCTTCTAGACACCACCTGCATTCTTCGGTTTACAGTTGCTTCCTCCATCTTCAAAGCCAGCAGTACAACATCTTCAAATCTCTCTCACTCTGACCTTTGCTTCCATTGTCACATCTCCTCTGACTCTGACTCTCCTGCCCTGCCTCTTTCCTTCATAAGGACCCTGTGATTACACTGGGCACACCGGATAATCCAAAATAATTTCCCCATACAAGATCATTAACTTAACCACATCTGCAAAGTCCCTTTTGCCACACATTCACAGGCTCCAGGGATTAGGATGTGGACATCTTTGGAGAAAGGCATTATCCTGTCTACCACAATAACACAATGAGCTAAGCAATTAGAAATAGTTTCTTAATATCATCAAATATCCACTCCCTGTTCAAATTTCCAACTATCCCATAAAGTATCATACTTCTTCCACAGCTTTAGAAAAAAAAAAAAAAAAGGATGCAAGTAAGATCCACAAGTTTGGATGGTAAGACTTTGGAGTCCCTTTTCATCTATAGGTCACTTCTCCATCTCTCTATTTTTTTTTCCCCTTGCAATTTGATAGTTGAAAAATTCTGGGTACCTCCCTGGTGGCGCAGTGGTTGAGAATCCACCTGCCAATGCAGGGGACACGGGTTCGAGCCCTGGTCCAGGAGGATTCCACATGCCGCAGAGCAACTAAGCCCGTGCGCCACAACTACTGAGCCTGTGCTCTACAGCCCGTGAGCCACAACTACTGAGCCTGTGAGCCACAACTACTGAAGCCAGTGCTCCTAGAGCCCGTGCTCTGCAACAAGAGAAGCCACCGCAATGAGAGGCCCACGCACTGCAGCGAAGAGTGGCCCCTGCTCGCCACAACTAGGGAAAGCCTGCACGCAGCAATGAAGACCCAATGCAGCCAAAAATAAATAAATAAATAAACTTACTAAAAAAAAAAAAAAAAGAAAGAAGGAAAAATCCTGGCTTCCCAAAACACATTACAGAAACTCAAAAACAAAGGCTTACCCTTTAAGAATATATAAATTTATTCCTTTGAAATAACAGGGTAAGTTAAGAATGCTTTGGGGGGCTTTCCTGGTGGCGCAGTGGTTGAGAGCCTGCCTGCCGATGCAGGGGACACGGGTTCGTGCCCTGGTCCGGGAAGATCCCACATGCCACAGAGCGGCTGGTCCCGGGAGCCATGGCCGCTGAGCCTGCACGTCCGGAGCCTGTGCTCCGCAACGGGAGAGGCCACAACAGTGAGAGGCCCGCATACCGCAAAAAAAAAAAAAAAAAAGAATGTTTTGGAATCCACACAATCTCTCATCAAGATTTAGGAAGGATTTTTAAAAATGGAGAACAATAGCAACAGCAATGTTGAGTTAATGAGCAAACTGATGGAAAGAATAAAAGGCAATACTATGGACACTTGGGCATTCAAAGGCTTGAATTCAGAAAGACATAACCACAATTCAAACATTCTAGACAGGTTTTATAGCAGTATCTCTATTCCAAAGGTACGTGATTTCCAAACAGGGTCTATCATGAGGGTATTAGAGAAAGCATGGGGAGTCAGGGGACGTGGGTTAAATTTGGCTCTGCTCCTTTCTGGGACTGGGACTGATTTAAAGTGCACCAGACTCTAAAGTGAATGGAAAACAACCCCACCAGCCGGCCATAAGCCCCTCTCGGGCTGGTCTAAAGCCAGTATCTGGCATTGTAATCCATCTGCATGATACCCTGGGGACATTCAGTCCTCATTCAGGAAGGAAGTATTTACTGAGCCTACTACATGCAGACCATGTGCTAGATGCATACAATCTGCAGACAAGTAAAGAAGGATCTTAATGTTAAGAGCTATCAGTGAAGTTAACACACCAATTATAGGCACCAACAGGTATTTATTCACTTGTTAAGCAAATGGACTCTTACCTGTGTTTATGTAAATGAATAAAAATAACCTCTCATACAAAATCTTGTAAACTTTGAATATAGGACACAGTGAAATCAGACAAGCCAACATGAAATTCACTCAGAGAATATTTTCCTCCTTTTCTTAAAGAAGTTCCTTAGCTCCTAGCTTTTGGAAATTTCCACCAAACTCTCCTTCACACATTCCCAGCAAGTTGTCTTTCCAAACCATGCCTCTAGGCATCTGGAGGGAGGGAGCCAGTCAACCACATGGTTTAAAGCCCAGGGTCCTGCAGACCTCTAACAGCATAGCACTCTCAATGGCCTCTCTTCTCCCCTCTAGTGCTGGGGACCTCAACCCAGGTGCTTGAGAAAAGAAGATGGAAAGTTGTGGTTTTGTGGGTTGCTTTGTGTAAACCCACAGTGTGCAAACCTTTTTTATTATATAGTGTCGGCTAGGAAAGGGGGAAAAAAAATACCAAGCCTAAGTCCACGAACTTCCAAAGCACGACACAACACGTTAAAGGTTTAGTATCATGAACAATCAGGTCCTTGTCGTCTACCCATTTGCTAGCAAGTTTCCACAAATAACAGGCAAGCTCAGAACTTTCATAAAACGTTTTGGCAGTGCAGGATGGGCCAGCTTTTTGGCCGTCTCTCTAAGGAAATGACTGCAAATGTTTTTTGGTGTGAACAACCTTAAGTATTTTAAATCCTTGGTAAATAGAGTTGCCAACAGTCCCAAATATGTTTTACTATTTCTGAATTGGACTTTCAGGATTATTTTAAGGGGATATTTTTCAACAACAAATATTTCAATAAATGAGTTATCCTAATTCCCTTTCTCAAATATTAGTGACTTTGGAAAACTTTGTAAATGAGAAGCAAACTTTAGTAGCCAAATTGCAGAGGATGACATAAATAATAATTTCCTAGAAAGCATACTTAAAGAGAACATGATTCTATTGAGGCTTCCAAAAATAATATACACCCGCAGTTTTGACCACATGAGAACGCTGATTTCTAAGTCAAAGGTTTGACACACCAGTATAACTTACTAACCTGAAATGATTCTAGAGTTCTTTCTGCAAGTTATCCTGAAGGACGTTTGTTCTAAATCTGGTTTCCAATATGGTAGTCACTAGCCACATGTAGCTATTTTTTAAAATTTTTATTTTATATTGGAACATAGTCGATTAACAATGTTGTATTAGTTTCAGGTGTACTGCAAAATGATTCAGTTATACATATACATGTATCCTTTTTCAAATCACGTGTAGCTATTTTGAATTAAACTAATTAAAATGAAATAAAATTAAAAATTCAGTCCCTCAGTCACACTAGCCTCCTTTCAAGTGCTGTATAACTACATGTGGCTAGCGGATGTCATACTGGATAGTGCAGAACATTTCCATCTCAAAGAAAATTCTATTGAACTGAGTTATTCTAAATCCTTATTACTCAAAAGGTGGGCCAGCAGCTTCAGCATGTGAGAGCTTGTTTGTCTTTTTCTTTTTTTTAATTTTTTGGCTGCACCGAGCAGCATGTGGGATCTTAGTTCCTCAACCAGGGATCAAACCAGCGCCCCCTGCAATGGAAGCGTGGAGTCTTAACCACTGGACAGCCAGGGAATTCTGAGAACTTGTTGAAAAGACAGAATCCATGCCCCACACCAAATGCACTGAATCAGAATCTCCATTTTTTTTAATTAATTTATTTTATTTATTTATTTTTGGTTGCTTTGGGTCTTCATTGCTGCACGCAGGCTTTCTCTAGTTGTGGTGAGCGGGGGCTACTCTTCGTTGCGCTGCGTGGGCTTCTCATTGTGGTGGCTTCTTTTGTTGCCGAGCACGGGCTCTAGGCACGCGGGCTTCAGTAGTTGTGGCTCGAGGGCTCTAGAGCTCAGGCTCCGTAGTTGTGGCGCACTGGCTTAGTTGCTCCACAGCACGTGGGATCTTCCTGGACCAGGGATCGAACCCTTGTCCCCTGCATTGGCAGGCGGATTCTTAACTACTGCTCCACCAGGGAAGTCCTGGGAGTGCAGAGTCAACCACTGGACCACAAGGGAAGTCCCAAGAATCTTCATTTTTAACAAGTCTCCCAGGCGATTTGTGTACATAGTTTGAGGAGCATTGATCTAAATCAGTGTTTCCCAGACCTGGCTTGGTCATGAGAATCACCTAGTGCACTCATGAATCATTCAGGGTCCAGGGCCTTGCTCTAGATCTACTAAATTTGACTCTTCAGAACAGGTGCTTGGGAATCTGTATGTTTAATAAGCACTCTAAGTAATTCTTATTACTCTGGAATTGGGCACTGATATTTTTTCAGAACTCCCCAGGATTCTGATGGGCAGCCCAGGTTAAGAACCACCGCTATAAATTATTAGATCTCAAAACTACTTCCGGTCTTAAAATTGGGTATTAGATTTTTAAATAGATGAAAAATGAAATGACATTAAAAGTAAATCTAGGGACTTCCCTGGTGGTGCAGTGGTTAAGAATCCACCTGCCAATACAGGGGACACGGGTTCCAGCCCTGGTCCAGGAAGATCCCGCATACCGCAGAGCAACTAAGCCCATGCGCCACAACTATTCAAGCCCATGTGCTCTAGAGCCCTTGCTCCGCAACAAGAGAAGCTACCGTAATGAGAAGCCCCTGCTAGCCACAACTAGAGAAAGACCACATGCAGCAACGAAGACCCAACGCAGCCCAAAAAAAACGAATCAATTAATTAATTTTAAAAAAGTAAATTTAACAGTCTATGCAGTTTAGAAACACAGCTAAAGAGCTTGTTCTGTATTCCATGAGCTAAAACAGGAAGCACTGATATAAAGTTTTGGCTACTTTGCCAATTTCTATGTTATATAATCAGAATTCTATATGGTACTTTTTTGGTTTTGTTATGTTTTATCTATTTTTTTATGTCTTGGCTTTCTAAATAAAATGACTAGCTCGAGGATAAAACTAAGATTTTCTAATTTTTGGAGCCTACGACTCCTACCACAAAATATACACTTGACTCATATTAACCGATAATGAGACCCAGATAAAACAAAGCCACAGTATTTTAATAGCAACAGCAGCAGATAAGAAAGCCCCAGAAAAAAGACTACCCACCCATGAAGAACTAACAGTCCTAAAGATATGAGTGGGTAACAAAAAGAGAAGTGTCAAAACATGATAGGGAAGTGTCCAGAATCAGAAAACAAAAGTTTGTTCTTTCTAAGATATTAATTTTATTATTATGCTTTATAACTTAACTTTTATAGCCCTAGATGCCTAGAGTAGAAAATAAGAAAGACTTAAAATTAATTAGTTAACTGTCCAACTTAAGAAGTTAAAAAAAAGAAAGAATAAACCCAAGGAAAGTAGAAGGAAAGAAAAAATAAAAAACAAGTGAGAATATCAATGAAATGAAAAACAAAGAATAGAGACTAGCAAAGCTGAAACTTGGTTCTTAAAACAACAACAACAACATTAGAAATGATTCATATAGTCAATCAGTTTTCCCCAGATTAATCTGTAGATTCAGTGCAATTCCAGTCAGAATTCCAATGGGTTTTTTTCAAGAATTCCGATAAGCTGATTATAAACTTTCTATCAAGCTTTCTCACCCTTGACAGTGTTGACATTTGGGGCTGAATAACTTTTGTCCTGGGAAGTTGTCCTGTGTGCATTGTAGGATGTTTTGTAGTATCCCTGGCCTCTACTTACTATATACTAGTGGAAAACCTACCCCCTACCCCATTGCAAGTTGTGACAATCAAAAATGACTACATGGGCTTCCCTGGTGGCTCAGTGGTTGAGAGTCTGCCTGCCGATGCAGGGGACACGGGTTCGTGCCCCGGTCCGGGATGATCCCACATGCCATGGAGCAGCTAGGCCCGTGAGCATTGGCCGCTGAGCCTGTGCGTCCGGAGCCTGTGCTCCGCAATGGGAGAGGCCACAACAGTGAGAGGCCCGCGTACCGCAAGAAAAAAAAAAAAGACTACAGACATTGCCAATGCGGTGGCAGGGGTGGGGGTGGGGGTGATAAAATCTCTTCCAGAAGAGAACAACAGCTTTATAGCTTTAAAGGGAAAGGACCAAAAATAGCCAGAATACTTCTACAGTAGAACAGACCTGGTCTCCCAGATCTCAGAACTAATTATGAAGCTATAGTAATTAGGACAACTATATGGTCCTAGAATAGACCATCAAACCCAGATATAGTCCTCCTTCCAAATTACAAACTAGGAGAAGATATTTTCAATCCACACAACTAGAATATATAAAGAGCTCCTACAAATAAATAAGAAAAGCACAAGCAATCAAATAGAAAAATGGGCAAAAGGCATTGTTATGGACTGAACGTTTGTGTCCCCCCAAAATGCATATGTTGAAATCCTAACCCTCAATGTGACGGTATTGGGAAGTGGAGCTTTTAGGAGGTGATTAGGTCATGAGGGTGGAGCCCTCATAAATGAGGTTAGTGCCTTTATAAAAGATACCCCAGAGGGCTCCCATGCGAGGATACAACAAGAAGATGATCATGTATGAATGTGAAAGTGGGTTCTCACCAGACACCAAATTGGCCAGTGCTTTGATCTTGGACTTCCTAGCCTCCTAGGAAGTCCAAGATCAGTGGACTTCCTAGATCAGTGAGAAATAAATTTCTGTTGTTTATAAGCCACCCAGTCCATGGTATCTGTTATAGCAGCCCAAAAGGACCAAGACAGGCAAGAACATACATTTCACAGAAGACAAAACACATATGACCAATTAGCATGTGAAAAGCTGTTAAATATCATTAATGATCAGGGAAATTCAAATCAAGACCAAAATAAGATACTATTTTCCACATATTAATTGGCAAAAATTTTAAAGTCTAACAATATCAAGTGTTGAAAATGATATATTTCAAAAGAATTGTTGCTGTTAGGTGTGTATATTGATATAATCATTATAGAAAATAGTTTCACCTTATATCATGAAGTTGAACAGTCACATGCTCTATGATACAGTAATTCTATTCCTAAATTTATCCCAGAGAAACTCTTACACATGTATACTTGGAGACGTATATGATCATAGTAGCATTGTTCACTATAGCGAAAATCTGAAAATAACTCAAATATGCATCAATAGAAGACTGGATTGATCAACTGTAATATATTCATACAATAGAATATTATAGCCAGTCAAAATGAGTAAGCTATAGCAACACATACCAACAAGGACAAATCTTAGCAACATAATATTAAGTGAAAAGAGTAAGTGCAAATATGTCATACAACTTGATACACTTTTTAAAAGTTAGAAACAACTAAAATTAAAAATGGACTTTTAGGTCTGAATATAGATGAGATCAAGGAAAGCAAGAGGAAGATCTAAATAGACATTTCTCCAAAGAAGATATACAGATGGCCAAAAAGCACATGAAAAGATGCTCAACATCACTAGTTATTAGAGAAATGCAAATCAAAACTACAGTGAGGTATCACCTCACACTGGTCAGAATGGCCATCATCAAAAAACCTACAAACAATAAATGCTGGGGACTTCCCTGGTGGTGCAGTGGTTAAGAATCCGCCTGCCAATGCAGGGGTCATGGGTTCGAGCCCTGGTCCGGGAAGATCCCACATGCAGTGGAGCAACTAAGCCTGTGCGCCACAACTACTGAAGCCTGCACGCCTACAGCCCGTGCTCCACAACACGAGAAGCCACTGCAGTGAGAAGCCCGCACACCACAAGGAAAACTAGCCCCCACTCACCGCAACTAGAGAAAGCCCACACACAGCAATAAAGACTCAACGCAGCCATAAATAAATAAACAAACAAATAAATAAAATTATTTTAAAAAATAAATCAATGCTGGAGCGGGTGTGGAGAAAAGGGAACCCTCCTACACTGTTGGTGGGAATGTAAATTGGTACAGCCACTATGGAGAACAGTATGGAGGTTCCTTAAAAAACTACAAATAGAACTACCATATGACCCAGCAATCCCACTAGTGGGCATATACCCTGAGAAAACCATAATCCGAAACAATACATGCACCCCAGTGTTCAATGTAGCAGTAATTACAGTAGCCAGGACATGGAAGCAACCTAAATGTCCATCGACAGAGGAATGGATAAAGAAGATGTGGCACATATATATACCATGGACTATCACTCAGCCATAAAAAAAGAACAAAATAATGCCATTTGCAGCAACATGGATGGACCTAGAGATTATCATACTGAGTGAAGTAAGTCAGACACAGAAAGACAAATAGCATATGATAATCGTTTATATGTGGAATTTTTTAAAAAGGGTAAAAATGAACTTATTTACAAAACAGAAGTAGAGTTATGGATGTAGAAAACAAACTTATGGTTACCAGGGGGTAAGGAGGGGCAGGGATAAATTGACATATACACACTACCATATATTAAATACATAAGTAATAAGAACCTGCTGTATAGCACAGGGAACTCTACTCAATACTCCGTAATGGCCTATATGGGAAAAGAATCTAAAAAAATAAAATAAATAAATAAATAAAAAGAGTGGATACATGTATATGTATAACTGATTCACTTTGCTGTACACCGGAAACTAACACAACACTGTAAATCAACTATAGTCCAATAAAAATTTAAAAAAAATAAAAGGAAAGCAAGAGAATGACTAACAAAGGATTCAGATGCTTAGCTCAGCTCAGGAGGAGCAGAGTGATGAAACAGCTGAAGACCACATAGCTGGATGTACGTTGTTGTACAAGTCCTAGCTTTCATATTAGACGGTAGGTTCACTGCTGCTTACTTAATTGTAAATTTTATTAGATAGATGGATGGATAGACAGACATAGTAGTTAGAAAGTGTCATGAATGGAATAATGATGAGAGTAGTCCTGAACCAAGGATTAAAATTAATCCAAATCTGTGTATCTAAGGTCCATTAAAAACATGTCACATATAAAATATTTCATAATTAAAGAAAATAAGAAAGCACACACTCACTTGAACCTGTGCATGTATTTCTGAAAAACTGTACACAACATTTTTTTTTGGCAGTGGAACAGAATCAAATTCCAAATGTCTTACTGGACCTTGTCTTTTGTTGCTATTTTTGTTTTTGTGAGCAACCCTATAACAAATTTTTCTGTAAGGTAAATAACCACTCTGCTGTGCATATAGTTATCTCCTAATTTACATATTTAGTAAGTTTCCGCTTTCAGCCACGCTCTGACCTCTCTATCTCTGTCTGTCTGTCTGTCTGTCTCTCTCTCTCTCTCTCTCTATATATATATACATATAAATCCTCTACATATATAATCTCCTTCATACAAATAGCTACCCAGGGGACCTCCCACAACTTTCCTCTCCCAACTTTGACAGATAGGGTTTCCATCCCCTCAACCCAGCTTACCCTTCTCCAGCCTAGCATCTCTCTCACACTTCACTGGTCCCGGCTTCTCATCGCATCTCATTGCCTGTTCAGGTCTATGCTTTTTTCTTTTTTTGCGGTACGCGGGCCTCTCACTGTTGTGGCCTCTCCCGTTGCGGAGCACAGGCTCCGGACGCACAGGCTCAGCGGCCATGGCTCACGGGCCCAGCCACTCCATGGCACGTGGGATCTTCCCGGACCGGGGCACGAACCCGTGTCCCCTGCATCGGCAGGCGGACTCTCAACCACTGCGCCACCAGGGAAGCCTGGTCTATGCTTTTTGAATGCACAGCTCCTTCTCCATCCCCAACAACCACACCCCAGTCCCTATTTCTTCACTCGAGACCAGGCCTATTCCTTTCTTCACTCAACAAATATTTACAAATATACTTTCACTATATTCAATGCACTGAATTAGGTACAATGGGAGATATAATGTGAACCAAAGAAGCCCTGCCTCAGGAACATGCAGACCAGTGGAGGAGATGACACACATACAGCAGAAATAATTACAAGGGAGAAAGTAATGTGTCAAGTCTTGGACACAGCTATAAAATCAACACTGATCCAGATCCCAGGATGAATGTGACCTAAGGCAGGAAGCACTTAACAGTCTCCAGTCACCTGCAAGGCTGGACATAGGCATTCATCTGCCTTTTCGCATTATTTGGTTCTGACTTTGTCACTGCACCCTAGGTCCTGTTCTGGAAACTTGCTTAACATCTCAGTCCCCTACTAGGGGCTCCACACCTTGTCATTCAATTCTACCTTGGCCTCCGCCCCTCGTTTTTGGTTCTAGTAACTTTTACAGTATGATATCTTTTCATTAGCCTGGGGTCCATGCAAGAACTGGGGAACTGCCCCTAACCTGCAGCTACTAGATGGGATATAGAGAAAGGTGGGATCAAAATCAGAATCAGGGTCCAGTCAGGAAACGGGAACCACACCAGCGATTGGAACAGGGAAAACTGAATATAAAGAATTGTTAACTTGGCAAAGGGTGGTTAACTACTGAAATATAGAGAACTGAAAGGTGTAACAGAAATAACACTGCGGGGATTCCCTGGTGGCGCAGTGGTTAAGAATCTGCCTGCCAATGCAGGGGACACGGGTTCGAGCCCTGGTCCGGGAAGATCCCACATGCTGCAGAACAACTAAGCCCATGCACCAGAACTACTGAGCCTGAGCTCTAGAGCCTGTGAGCCACAACTGCTGAAGACTGCGCACCTAGAGCCCGTGCTCCGCAACAAGAGAAGCCACCGCAATGCGAAGCTCACGCACTGCAACAACGAGTAGTCCCCGCTCGCCGCAATTAGAGAAAGCCCGCGCACAGCAACGAAGACCCAACGCAGCCAAAAATAAATAAATAAAATAAATTTAAAAAAAGAAAGAAAGAAAGAAGTAACACTGCGGAAAGAGGCTACCACTTCCAGGGCTGAGGGAAAAGTAAACAAAGAAGGAACTTAGAAAATTCGAGGATATTCACCCCCCTCCACTCCCACTCCCCCAGAGCTGAGATTCAAACCTCTAGGTGATAGTGCGACAGCTGCAGGAACACATCAATCCACCGCCAGAAGGAGGAAGAAACCCACTGGAGGCGGCTAGGCAGAACTGTAAGAGCAGCGCCCTGCCGAGAGAACGCCACAGCGACCACTTGCTCACAGCAGTGGGAAGAAACAAATAAGCAAACCGGAAGCAGAAAAGTCCTCTGGCGCCCCCTATTGGCAGAGCCTAACATGGAGCCAGCTGCCAAAGGAGAAAACAGGGTTTGCAGAGACCAGCTCTGGTACTATTGTACAAAGTAGGAAAAAGAAGGTTGGGTTTGGAGCCAACAGTCAATAAATTAGTAACTGAGACACTGGTATTCATCTAAACTTAGATGTGGGAATAAGGGAAGTTAGACAAGAAACAGGATAAGCTTGAAATCGCAAGTAGGAATCTTTGGCCACCAATCAAAGCCTGACAAAACTCCATTAACCTCATTGGCAAGCAGGGAAATGTAAATTAAAGCCACAGTGGGATACCACTACAAGCCCACCAGGTTGGCAAAAATGTTAATTTGCAGTCTTTTAAAAGAATGCCAATTATACATCAATAAAAAGGTATTTTAAAAAAAAAAACTGACCTTATCAGGTTTTGAGAATAAAGTGGAACATAGGAACTCTCATACACCCACTGGTGGGAGTATAAATTAGTACAAATGCTTTAGAGAACAGTTTGGCATTATCTAATAAAGTGGAAGATAAACATAGCCTATGGCCCAGCAGTTCTACTTCTATGTATATACCCCAGAAGAACTTGTGCATGCACATCATAAACAAATAAACTTTTAAGATTGTTCATGGCAACATGATTTGTGATAGCCCCGAAAATGAAAACCCAAGTCCATCTATAGTAAAATAGAAATATATATTGTGGTATAATCATTCAGTGGAATACTCAATAGCAACGAAAATACACAGCTACACACTGTGATGTGGATGAAGCCTCAAAAACATAATGTTAACAAAAAGAAGTGGGACTTCACTGGTGGTTCAGTGGCTAAGACTCTGTGCTCTCAATGCAGGGGGCCCGGGTTCGATCCCTGGTCAGGGAACTAGATCACACATGTCACAACTAAGAGTTTGCATGCCGCCACTAAAGATCCCACATGCCACAACTAAAACCCAGCACAGCCAAATAAATAAATAAATATTTTTAAAAAATAAAAGAAGAAGAGAGAGAGAAAGATAACCCAAATGGTATGATTCCATTCAGACAATACTCAATCCAGGATGCATACCTAGGGGTAAAACAAAACAAAGAAACTTGAAAAACAAGGACATGATTATCAGGAGCTAGGAGTTACTTCTGGGGAGATTGGGGGTCATGGTCAAGTAGGTTGCATGTGGAGAACGTCTGTCAGTTTCTATTTTATTGACATGGGTGACAGTTACCCTGTATTTGGTTTTGGGTTTAAAATACATGTGTTTGTCATACATTTTATATGTATATTATATTTCATAATTTTAAAAGAGAAAGCACAAAAAAGCAAGAAACATTGTCTGTAATCCACCACTTGGGAATACAAATAGTTTATTTTTTAATGGATTTCCTTCCTGTTCTTCTCTTTTCCTGGGCATAAATACCCTTTTTTTGCTTCGTGTGTTTTTACAAAATTGAAATAATGCCGCAAAACTTACAAAATCGAGATCAAAACTGGTTTTTTCTCTTTATGAATATTTTGCCCTAATCTTATTGGAGTTCTTTGAAAGACCAATGTCCTATAGTGGTAGAGGCAGAAGACATTGTGTAGGAGGTTGTCTGGGTGATGGGCAAGGTACTGGAGAAGGCAGCTTACTTTTCTTTTTTAAGAAGTTTAGAATACCTAATGTCTTTTAGAATGAGTGCAACCAACACGTCATGTGTATTTGGGTTAAATAGGACTTTGTATGCGGACCTAACCATTGACCCAACAAAATATGCTGAAACCTGGTACATTTGGAGAACAGTGAAAAGTTAATTGAGAGTGAAGCATTGGATATGTAGGAAGTGGCAGAAAATTTGTCTGAAGTGGTAGATGGAGCCAGATTGTGAAGGGTTTTCTAATGTTAATGATATTGGATTTGGATTAATCCTATAGGTAACAGGTAGCCAGGAGAGCGGTTTTTTTTTTTTCTTTTTAAAAAATTTAATTAAATTTGTGATACACTGAAAAAAAAAATTTAAATACATTTTTAATTTTAGTATAGTTTCAGATCTCCATAAAAGTTGTGAAGATAGTACAGAAAGTTCTCATATACCGCATACCCAGTTTTCCCTATTGTTAGCAACTTACATTGGTAAGGTACATTTGTCACAACTAATGAACCAATACTGATGCATTATTATTATAAACTACAACCCATGGTTTATTCAGATTTCCTTAGTTTTTACTTAATGTCTTTTTTCTGTTCCAAAATCCCATCCAGGAGACCATATCACATTTAGTCATCATGTCTCCTTAGTCTCCTCTTCTCTATGACAGTTTCTCAGACTTTTTGTGGTTTTGATGACCTTGACAGTTTTGAGGAGGACTGGTCAGGTATTTTGTAGAATGTCCCTCCACTGGAATTTGTCTTGTGCTTTTCTCATGATTAGATAGGGTTATGCATTTCTGTCAAGAAGACCACAGAGGTAAAATGTCATTATTATCACATTATATTAAGGGAACATACTATCAACATGGCTTATCACTGGTGTTGTTGACCTTGATCAACTGGCTGAATAGTGTTTACCAGGTTTCTCCACTATAAAGTTATTCCTCTCACCCCTGATCCCCCACAATTTCCATACTATACTCTTTGGAGAGAAGTAATTTAGTGCAGCCTGCTCTCAAGAGGGGTGTGTGTGTGTGAGTGTGTGTGTGTGTGTGTGTCAAGCTCCACCTTCTTGAGGGTGGAGTATCCACATAAATTATTTGCAATTCTTCTGCATGGGAGATTTGTCTCTTCTTCAGGGAAGAATTTTAAGCAAAGAAATTGTACTGTCAGATTTGGTTTGGGGAGGGAAAATTTAACAGCAGTGTGAAGAAGGGGGTAGAGTAGGGAAAGGCAGAGGACCAAAGGATCAGATAAGACACTCTTGGGACAGACTAGGCCAGAGACACAGAAGTGGTCCTGGGAATAGAGAAGAGGGTCCTACAGGATTTGTGGAGGGGGTGGGAGGGAGGAGACAAAATGCCAGAAGTGGAGAGAATAATAAGTCCATGTTCAGTTTAACTGAGATGTCAAGGAAGAAGTATCAAGTAGCTTGAGAGAATTCTTAGTGAAGAGCTTTGATCACAGGTAGAGTTAAAACGTTGGCAGTGGTAAGCTGGCACCTCAAAGGTGAAGCCGTAGGAAGAGCTGGGATCATCCAAGGAGAACACATATTTCAAGAAGAAAAGAGGAACAAAGGAAGAAATTCTGGGAACACCAATTATGTGGAACAATGTTTGCCAAGTTCCAAATCAATAGCTGAATAATTTTGGAACATTCATGCATTTGCTTGCACCAGTTCAAGAAATGGCTAATAATCAAGAACATATTTTGGTACTGCTTTCTCTCTTTATGTAATTCAGAAAACTTTTCATGTGGATGTTATAAAGAGACATAGTTCATCCAAAAATGTATGAAGCATGCCAGTGTAATTTTTGTATGTACAGTACCAGTAAAAAAAAAAAATCAAGATTTGTGGGTTCTTTTTCAGATCAAAACAAATACTATTGCTCAGAGCAGGAATTAAAGAAAATACAAAATTAGAGATTTAAGAGTAGACTCTGCTTTTTAAACTATTCTTTTAATAAATTTTAAATTGTGCAATATTTAAGACATTCAAGAATGATGAATTAGAAGTGGAAAAAATAATCATTTTTGTCTTTTTCCCTATTTAAAGGAAAGTTTTCAAAGTTTCACATTAAAATGCTATTTGCCTTGCATGTTTTTGTAGTTTAACTCAACTAAATCTCTGGAGAATAGAAGATATTGTAGAAAAAGTGTCATATCATGGAAAAAAACATTAGACTAGTTATCAGAAAACCCAGGATCCATTTCTGATTCTCTTACTAATTGGGCAGTCATACGGCACTTGGCATTTCTGGGTCTTGGTTTCCTCATCGATAAAAATGAGGTGGGGGGGATCCACCTACCCATCCAAAGATAGTTGAAAGGCTGAAAAGAAACAGATGAGACTACTTGAGAAAATATAAAACACTATAAAAAACAAGACATTATTATTATTATTGAAAAAATTCTGAGAGCATATTAAGGAAAAGAATAAGGACTGGAATATCAAGAAGAGAAAGATAAGAAAGCCTCAGCGTTTACTATTCCTTCATTCATTCCATTTATTGAGCACAACTACCATGGAATATTGTTTGGTGCTGAGGAACTCTGAGTTTTGAAAGGCCGGTAAACAAGTAAACTGATACCTACAGAAGTAAGGAAGGTCTACTATGAGAAAAGTGACTAATTCTGCCTGGGAAAATAAAAGTAGGCTTCTCAGAGGAGGTGACATTTGAACTGGATCTTGATAGATGAATTGGAGTTTTCAGGAGAGAAAATTTCGGGCAAGAGACAAAGAAGTCGCTATAGCCCCTATAAAGGACTGAGGGGAAAAATGTACAAATATATCATAGAGTTTTGTAAGGGTGGGCAAGGTGAGTTTGGGGCTTTATGAGACACTCAGCGAACACGCAAATGACTTGTCTCATCAGGATGTAGATGAGTGGTTTTTTTTTTTAAGCTCTTTTGTAAAAGGACTTAAGTCTAATCGGTTTCAAAATTCTGTACATGTGGCAGACTCCAGGCTGGAAGGCCTTCTGACAAAGGCTATTTGTATAACTAATTTGTGTTGTATTTTTCACATTAAAAAAATCCTTATAATAGTTTAAATGATAAGGATTTTGATGAACAGTGAAAACGTTTACTAGTCACACCTTGATCAGATTAATGTCATGCTCTTTTTCTTTTCAAGTTAAAAGATGTTATATTTCATTTCTCTAGTTAAAAAATATGCATTAGGCAAGCCATAGCAATCAAGCCACCCCTCCTTTCCTAGCTACAAAGTTAGCTTCACACAAAACTTTCACTCACACAAATACTTTCTTAATGGTCTGGGAGCAGTGAAAAACATTTTTCTAAAAGCAACCTAAAAGTTGCTGAAAAGTTAGACATTCTCCTCTGTGCTCTTTTGTGCTTAAATTCTAATAATGGTAAGAATTTGCCCACCTGTCAGAATAAAAGCAAAGCTAACATTTGATGACATTCAATTAAATACGAAAAGGCTGAGATAACTCAGTTTCCTAGTCTAAAGGAGGTACTTAATGGATGGCTAGAGAGCAATCAAAATTAACATAGAAAGACTCCTAAACATAGACCCAAGATCAAAAAGAAATGAATACTATTAGAAATTCACCAGAATCTAGACCCCATGGGGAGGGTTGGCTGACAGAAAGTATCCCAGGATACACCAGTGTGGTGTGATTTAAGAAAGACTGATGCTAAGATTATAATCCTTTCTCAACCTAAAATATAAAGGAAAATTTCCAGTAAACCTGGGAACTATAATGTGTACAATGAGATTTTGTAATGACAAATGCAAGCAGAGAACGGACCTTGCGGATTCTTTAACAAAAGAAGAGGGTTAAATCTCAGAACTAGAATTTAATAATACCCAACTAGAGATAACACTTCACCAGATATCAAAATGTTCTCTACAATAAGGTACTGATGAAGAAACCAAATCAATGAAACAGGATAAGGAGTTTGGAAATAGACTCATATATGTGAAAAGTTAGCCTACGATAAAGGTGGTATTTCAAAGGACAGCCTGGTCAGAAGTGTTGGAATGATTAGCTATCCATTGGGGGGGAAAAAGGACTCCTACTCCACACGATAAACAAAAAGGAATTCCAGATGGATTGAGGGTGTAACTGTAAAAATTAAAATCTCTGAAAACAGTAAAAGTATACATAATGGAACATGTTTGTAAACCTGATGCAGAGTTGTTCATCCTAAGGAAGAAAAGAGTTCACAAACCATCAAGGGAAATATTCATAATTTTGACTAAGTAATAACTAAACCTTCTGTCCCATTTTAAAAGACACTAAAGGTTTAAAGACAGACTGTAGACTAGTACAAAATATTTGTAACACAAATTACAGTCACATAATTAATTTCCATAATATATAAAGAACCAGAGTTTAAGAAAAAAGATTACCACTTATGCATAGATGACTTACACACACATTTTTATGCTCATTCCAGGCCTCTCTTGTGAGTGCCAGACATCTGTACTCACCTTCTACTTGACATCTCTTGCATGACTCAAAGGCTCTTCAAACTCATCTGGCCTTAAACTGAATTTATGATCTTCCCACACGTACCGGGTCTTCTCCAACATTCTTTTTTCTCCGTGAAAATATCAATCTACCATTTTTATTTTTTCAATTGGAGTTGAAAGAATCAATTGATCCTACCAGTGCTCTGAGTATCAAGTCTATCAATTGATTCCCAGAATCAATCAACCAGAAAGCTACGAGTCAACCTTGGTGTCTCCCTCTCTGTCATCCATCATTTCCAATCCTTCACTAAGCCTTGTCAATTGCACCTCCTTAATAGTTTTTAAGTCCATCCACTTCACTCTATCTCCAGCACTACTTCCCTCATCCAAGTCATCTGACCTTGGCTACTGCAATAGCTTCCTAGCTGGTCCCCATATATCCACTCTGTCCTCCTAGATTCCTGTTCTTCTCAATGTAGTCTAAGTGATCTACTCAAAAGCAAATCTACTCTTACCACTCAGACTCTGGTCTTTAAATGCCACTCTCCATTAAAAGGAACCAGGACTCCATGGAGAAATGGCTGATTCCTGGTCAGCGGCATGAAATGCATGAGATAACCCTTTTCCTGCCAGGTAGCAAGAAAGCTATCAAAGACTAAGAAGTCTGTCAGAAGGAAACAGGAAGAAAAAAAAAAAAAGCAGGAACCACCTTGAGTGGTCCCCATTGGCCTAAAAGGAGACAATTTGGGCATAAAACATAATGATAGAATGGATTAAAACACATTGAGTGTATAAAATCCATGAGTTCGAATTGATAATATGAAAAGAGAAAGCCAAAACAAACAAATAGACTTACTAGTTGCCATTGGAAGTAGCTCGGTCATCAACACCTTGCTTTGAAAACTGGTAATGAAGGGGAAAGGATTAGTCTTTATTAAGAATAATAATCCTGTTTTAGGATTGCCAAATAGTCCTGATTGATGGAAAAAAGTTCCCCACAGAAGAATTACAACTAATAAGCACAAGAGGAATGACAGAATTATAAAATCTCCACTTTTGACATGCCTAATGAAATAACTGATACAGATAATTATCATCAAGGGGTGATAAAACCATTACAGGAAAGGCGGCCGTGGAACTAGACGATATCAGGAGACCAAAGTATCACGTCATTGATCACTCACTGTAAAGGACAAGCATCTTTACAATGGATGGATCAGACTGTCATCACCTGAACCCAGTGTTCAGTCTAAAAGAGGGATGACAGACATTTTATGCCTCTTGATGTGATCAAGATGAAGTACATAGAATTGCCTATGAAATGCTGTGTTCTCCAAACCATTGAGCCTTAATCCAATCGAGCCTTTAGATCTAACTTCTACTTTAGAGGAAATATGAGGGATAGAGGAAAAAATTAAACACATAATGAGGAAGTAACCAGACTAATTCAGAGGGTTAAATATTCCATGAGACAACTCACCTGGTTTCCTCCAAAAGTCAAGGCATGAAACAAAAAGAGGGAGCGAAGACTGTTGTAAAGTAAAAGAGATTTAAAAGGCTTAATAGGGCTTCCCTGGTGGTGCAGGGGTTAAGAATCCACCTGCCAGCACAGGGGACACGGGTTTGAGCCCTGGGCCGGGAAGATCCCACATGCCGTAGAGCAACTAAGCCCATGTGCCACAACTACTGAACCTGCGCTCTAGAGCCCGTGAGCCACAACTACTGAAGCCCACGTGCCACAATCACTGAAGCCCGCATGCCTAGAGCCCGTGCTCCTCAATAAGAGAAGCCACCTCAATGAGAAGCCCACGCACCACAACGAAGAGTAGCCCCCGCTCGCAGCAGCCAGAGAAAAGCCCGCGCACAGCAACAGAGACCCAACGCAGCCAAAATAAATAAATAAAATAAAATAATAAATTAGATAAATTTAAAAAAATAATAAAAGGCCTAATGAACACAATGTGTGGACCTTATTTAGATCCTAATTCCAAAAAACCAACGGTAACAAAAGGCATTTTTTTTAGACTATTGAGGAATATAGAGTAGGTATTAGATGATGTTAAGGAATTATTGTTAATTTTATTAGATGTGATAATGGTATTGTGGTTACTTGAGAAATTGTGGTTTATTTTTTGAAAAATTCTTATATACAAATGATGGAGATGTATGACTTTGGCAAACAGTTTGACAGTTTCCTTTTATTTATTTATTTATTTTTGGCTCTGTTGGGTCTCCATTGCTGTGTGCGGCCTTTCTCTAGTTGCGGCGAACGGGGGCTACTCTTTGTTGCGGTGTGTGGGCTTCTCACTGCGGTGGCTTCTCGTTGCGGAGCACGGGCTCCAGGTGTGAGGACTTCAGTAGTTGTGGCTCACAGGCTCTAGAGCGCAGGCTCAGTAATTGTGGCGCACGGGCTTAGTTGCTCCGCGGCCTGTGGGATCTTCCCGGACCAGGGCTTGAACCCATGTTCCCTGCATTGGCAGGCGGAGTCTTAACCACTGTGCCACCAGGGAGGTCCCGAGAAATTGTTCTTATTTATTAGATATGCACACTGAAGTTTTCAGAGGTAAAATGTCATAACGTATGGGATTTATTTTTAAATATTTCAATTTTAAAAAGTGAGAGAGAGAGACGCCTTGCAGACACTGCTGCCCCTGAGCCTCCTGCGCCGCCCAGTCATGGTCAACCCCACCGTGTTCTTCAACATCGCTATGGATGGCAAGCCCTTGGGCCGCATCTCCTTGGAGCTGTTTGCAGACAAATTTCCAAAGACAGAAGAGAACTTCCATGCTCTGAGCACTGAGGAGAAAGGATTTGGTTATAAAGGTTCCCGTTTTCACAGAATAATTCCGGGATTTATGTGCCAGGGTGGTGACTTCAGATGTCATAATGGCACTGGTGGCAAGTCCATCTATGGGGAGAAATTTGATGATGAGAATTTCCTCCTGAAGCATACGAGTCCTGGCATCTTGTCCATGGCAAATGCTGGCCCCAACACAAATGGTTCCCAGTTTTTCATCTGCACTGCCAAGACTGAGTGCTTGGATGGCAAACATGTGGTCTTTGGCAAGGTAAAGGAGCACATGAATATTGTGGAAGCCATGGAGTGCTCTGGGTCCAGAAATTGCAAGACCAGCAAGAAGATCACCATTGCTGACTGTGGACAAATCTAATAAATTTGACTTGTGTTTTATCTTAACCACCAGACCATTCCTTCTGTAGCTCAGGAGAGCACCCCTTCAACCTCATCTGCTCAAAATATCCTATAATCTTTGTGCTCTTGAAAAGGAGCAGGACCCTATGGTCCTTGCCGCCCCCCCTCCATGTCCTCAGCCTGCCTTTTGTCTGTGAAAAACTTTAGCCAAAGAATAAGTTTCATCAGAGAAGTGAGAAAATGCAGAAACAAAGGAAAACCGTCAAAGGAGACCAAATAATAATAGTTTAGTCATTAAGCAATGTCAAGGACCTTTAGTTCCTCCTTAAGGGCTATAGATCATGTTCTGAGCAGTATCCTGTGAGCTGCCTTATAGATACTGAGACCCCCACCAGGTGGAAGACCCCCACCAGGCTGTAGCCATGACATAAGCTGCCACAATTCTTACTGGCCTCAAAGAAATGGAAACAAACCGATCCTGGAACTGAAGATTAACTGTACTGTAGTGGAATAACTGAGGACATGGAAAGGAGACGTGACCCATGAGCCCACCCCCAGCAAACTGGGGGCTGGCGAATAAGCCAGAACTGCAAACAGTCCTGATTGCTTTGAGCCCCCCCCACCCCCCGGCAAACTGGGAGCCTGCAAAGAAGCATTGAGTGCTTTGGGCACTGATCCATGAGATGTCCTCAGTATAATCAGAATGGTGGGAACACAAGGAAATGTCCTTGTGCTACTTCAGTATAATCAGAATAATGGTGGGAACTTTGTGCTGCTTTTGCGCTCAAGGACGAAGCACGGCAGGTGCTCAAGAAAGCCAAGTATTGCTTGTATAATCAATAAAAACATAGTTGCTGCTTTGGCATTTCTGAAATGTTAAGAAAACAAGTCTTAAAGTGTAAACCTAGATAATGCTTTAATAAAAGCTACCACAGCAGGACAGACGGCGCTGTTTTGCCTGAGCGAGCGGCAGCCCTCTATTGCTGTGCTTCGGCACAATTCATCTCGTGTGACGAGCTTACTTTCGGCCCTGTCCTAAGATAAACTACAACACTGTACCTAAAACAATCGAGATGATGCTGGTCAGACCACTGACGACCAGTTTCAAGATGACTGTCAGAGCTGACTGTATTGTTACTGCAGGTAGCCCCCTCTCTCTGTCTATAAAAGCTCTTGTCCCCTGATTGTCAGGGGGGCAGTTGGCCTTTGGACAGGTATGCACCCCCCGCCCCCCCCGCCCCCCCCGCCCAGTTGCCACACTCCGAAATAAAGCAAACTTTCCTTTCCTACCAACACTTGTCTCTTGAGAATTGGCTTTCAAGCGGCGAGCAGCCGGACCTGGGCTCGGTAACACTCTCACTGCAGTTCTTTCAGTTCCATATTTTCCTTATCCCCCTCCAAGTTTAACTGGATTGCAAAGTTTAGTTTATGATTATGAAATTAAAACTAAACAACAAAAAGAAAATGAAAAGTAAAAGGAGAGAGAGAAGGAAAAAAGGGATAGATGAATCAAGTGTGGTAAATGGTAATAGCTGTTAAAACTGGAATGATGGTTTTCTGCCGGTTTCTTATACTTATTCTCTATACCTTTGAGTAAGTGGAATTTTTAAGTTTAAAAAGTTTTTTTTTAATGTGAAAAAAAAGGCATGTCTGATTCTGTCAACTCCCTACCTAGAATCCCTCCACGGTTTCCCACTGTTCTTCAGATAAAGACAAAAGTGCTTACTGGGTTTTACAAGGCCCTAGGAACTGACCCCTTCCTTCCTCTCCAGGGTCATCTCATACCACAAGCCTTGCCTTCTAGAAACTAAGAATTCAGTTGGAGAACCGAGAAAGACATTTGGCATCACAAAATCGATTTAATTTTGCACGACTACCTATAGGAATTGGTTATATTCTCTGTGGCCCTAAGCCATTCATTCTAGCAGCTGCCGTTGAATGTATGGTGGTGCCTGTTAATAGTGTCCAGTGGTTAGGCCATTCCAACATGGCCAAGTGAGAGATGTATCAAAGCCCACAATTCTACGTATGCAATTTGAAAAACTAAAATTATTTTTTTAGAGAAACTGTACAAAGGGATGTCTTGAAGATCCCTCTTTGAAAAGGGTTTTGGGTCCATTCCACAGCCATCTGCCACTGCCCTAATCTAGGCCATGGTTGTCTTGCTCCTGGCCTAGGGCAGCAACCTCCCAGCTGGTCTCTCAACTTCCAGTTTCCTCCCCTGTGATCCATTTTCCATATGACAACCAGAATGAATTTCTACAGTGCAAAAGTAATCATGTCCCTGCTCTGCTTAAGTAGCTGCCTGTTGCTCCCTAGAGAAATCCTGAACCTCTTAACAGGCTTGGAAAGCCCTTCAAGGCTTCATTCTCTCTCTCCAATCTCATATTTCCCCATTTCCCCCTCCTCTTCCCTACCCTCCAACTCAGAGGCTCTAGACATACCGAACTTCTTCCAGTTCCTCAAAGAAGCTCTCTTCCCTCACCTCTGAGCCTTTGAATGTGCTTTTCAATCTGCCTGGATGGTTCTTCCCGCCACTTCGCCTCATCCTTCGGTGGAGTCACTCCTGACTCATCCTTCAGATGTCAGCTTAAATGGTGCTTTTTCTACTTGTCTTTGTTGTGTTTTCAGAGTATCCTCTATTTAGCACTTACTATGCTGGATTGTCAGTTCTCACTTAATTACTATAAACTTCACTAAGGCAGAGTCAGTCTTGCTTCAACTGTATCCTCAGCATCTGGTGCAAAGCCTGGGGAATAATAACAACTTGATAAGTGTCTGTCAAATGAACGAATGAACAAAGTCTCTATGAAAATAGCCTGCTAGATAGCTTACCTGATTCCACCTTCTTCTCCTTTAATTCTTGTTAGACTTATCTTTCTAAAACACCACTGTCATCACGCTAAAAGCATTTAATTGCTCCTCGTTTCTTACAGATCAAGTACAAAAGTTTTCAAGTGCCTGCATAGTTTTTTCCTATGCTGTCTGTCCAAATTGATACTATGAGGAAGATTTTTTTTTCTCCAGAAATGATAAGTTTGTTTGTTTGTTTTTGCAAGAAAAGAATTAAAACTCCCAGGGCTCCCCACCAGCTTTCATTTACAGGGACTGCAAGGGGCAAGGTGGACATAGAGTCCTGGATCCTCCAGCTGTCCTAGAGCAACCCAGAGTAGCTAAAGTGGGGAAGAGAGGAAGTCCTAGTGGCCACTTTTTCCTGGGGGAAAAGTGCATAATGCAGTGAAGGAGAAGGTGAAAAGCAGGAGTTGCTACTATAATGATTGGATGTGTTACCGAGTCCAAGCTCGCTCTGCTCGCCGCACGACAGGTCAATGAATCGGAGACGAGGTGATGAGGCAAGGAATACGACTTTATTCGGAAAGCCGGCCGACTGAGAAAATGACAGACTAGTGTCTCTGAAAAACCATCTTATCTGGGTCTGGATGCCAGTTTCTTTTATAGAATCAGAGAGGGAGAGGCAGTGAGGAAGTAAAGGAAAAGGTCCATCAGTCTTGCAAAACATCTCCTGGAATCACCAGCCTTGATGAGGGGATGTGTTAGTTTCTTTTTTTCTTGCAGCCACTCACAGGTGGGCAGGGTTCCCAGAGGCAGGCCATTATGTATGATTACAATAACAAAAGCAACGAAAAGCAAAGGTTAGAGACCTCCCTGGCAGTGGTTAAGAATCCACCTGCCAATACAGGGCACACAGGTTTGAGCCCTGGTCCGGGAAGATCCCACATGTCGTGGAGCAACTAAGCCCGTGCACCACACCTACTGAGCCTGCGCTCTAGAGCCCGCGAGCCACAACTACTGAGCCCGTGTGCCACAACTACTGAAGCCCGCGTGCCTAGAGCCCGTGCTCCACAACAAGAGAAGCCACCGCAATGAGAAGCCCGCACACGGCAGCGAAGAGTAGCCCCCGCTCTCCACAACTAAGGAAAGCCCGTGCCCAGCAACAAAGACGCAACACAGCCAAAATTAAATAAATTTTAAAAACAAAACAAAACAAAGGTTAAAGTCAAAGAAACAGATCCAACATGGAGTCTGATTTAGCTCTTCCCTGTTACAGATGCATAGCTAAAATCTAGTTTCCATGGCTACAGCCTCTTGACACCCACCAGGCTGACTAGACCCCAGATCATGGATGCATAAACCTCTCGTCTTCAGGATTGTGCTTGTCAGCGGTAACACTGAAGCATCAGGAAGATGCCTTCTACCTCACTTCCACTGGGGAGTGTAGTTTTTAGCTTTTTAGCCCCTGTAGTTTTTAGCTTTTTAGCCCAGCATACACATGAGAAGGAGGTTGAAATGCATGCCAGGTGCCAATTGACCATACCAACCAAATAGATGGAGGAGGAATAGATGGCAGAAGTAGTAGCTTACAGTGGCAGCAGCAGCAGGAAAGTGCTAATGACTTTGAACCTTCTTTGTACTTATGAAAGAAACTGCTCACGTCTATGACAGTAGGCTGATTGTCACAAGATGATGTATACTTCCATCATGGAAGCTCTCGAGCCTCAGTGTACTAACTCATAAAATGACATGGTTAGACCAGATTTCTATTACTTTAGAAATAGTCAAACTCAATAAGTACATTGAAGTAAGAGCAGCATATTCATTTAGAGAAGAGCAGGAATATTTCGATCTAAAGCAAAACACATTTTCATGCTTTCAAGAATATATATAATAGCATCTGTAATTGGACTAGTGATGCGTTGCCCAGGAAACCAATTTTAGCAAACAGATAAAAATTTTTGTCATCAGCATACTGATTTAGTGCTTATATTTAGCATATCAAGTGTTTACATATTGTATGTAAATTGTTGCCTCTAAAGGGATTGAATACAGCCTCTCCACTCAATAGTCTTGTCTACACAATTAATTTATTTAACAGATTTTCATTATAGAAAATACAACAGGGCTTCCCTGGTGGCGCAGTGCTTGAGAGTCCGCCTGCCGATGCAGGGGACACGGGTTCGTGCCTCTGTCCGGGAGGATCCCACGTACCGCGGAGCGGCTGGGCCCGTGAGCCATGGCCGCTGAGCCTGCGCTCCGCAACGGGAGAGGCCACAACAGTGAGAGGCCCGCGTACCGCAAAAAAAAAAAAAAAAAAAAAAAGAAAATACAACGATATGCTTCAGCTCAACTACAAAGTCAATGTTACTGGTATATTCATTAAGGAAGTTTAATTGTAATTATTAGCTGTGGTAGCAGCTACAATGATCATTTGAGAAAATATTATTACATCACTGTACCCGACAACCTGCCTCCTTGTATTGCCTCTGAATTTTCTAGTGAGTAATAACTTACATGAATAAATCTATGTCCCACCTCTTAAGCAGGCAATGTGGCATTATGGAAGGATCTGACTGGCTTCAGGGACCTCCCTTTTCCCTACTACCCACCAAGTCTCTGACCCTGAGCAGTTACGTTTAAATGTAATTTTATTTTCAGTTTAGAACAAACTGAACACGAGCCCAAAGCAGAGTCAGCCTCAGAAGAGAAACAGCATGCATTGGGCCACAGATGAAAAGTCATGATAAAGCTTCAGCACTCATGAGATAAGGGTGTCAAGATCCAGATGATCCAAACACCGAAAATCATGGTATATAATTTAATGTTTTAAAAGATCTCACATTCAGATCCCCTCATGCACATGAGTGTTGGCCCAGTCACCTACCATGTATGGTGTCTACGTATTGGGCATATGGGCTGCAGTCCTCTCTCTTTTGCCTGCTGCTGTTCTGCTAGGTTTGTGTCTCTCACAACCACCTCCTTTGTCATTGTGTCACACTGTCATGACAATTTTAAAGGAGCTCAATTACTGTGAAATCAGCATTTTTAAGCTCTGGAAGTTTTAACATTTGATCCATCATTATGTCATTAGTGGGAGGCCACGAAAGGAGAGGTAGAATCTGCTTCTATTTTTGGTATCCACACACAACAATTAAATCAATGGGCAACAGGAGTTCTTGTCTCTATGGCTGTACCATCTGGGTCTTTGTCTGTATAACACCCAGGCAACTGTGCCCTGCAGTTCTAACATACTTTGCCCTAGCACCCAGGATAGGGTAGTTTTGAAGGTGGCTTTGTGAGAACCAAGATATTAGAGCTACTGATCCTCCATCAACGGGGCAACATTTGCTGGAAAGAGTCCCCCAGACATTATGAATTTCAAGGCACGAACTCTAATTTTCTACACTGTAGAACTGCCTGTAAGTACAAAACATACGCATGACGCACATACAAAGCAGTGACTGCCAGATTCACCTTAGGAATATCAAGGCATAAAGCGTAGGAGAAGGACCACAAAGTAGGAGTTTTAATTAAATGCAACGTGTAGTTAATATAGCATTGGAATGGAATTCACAAAAGCGATTGGCCAGCAGAGATTAGATCCTGTGAGAATTCAAGCTTCTGTAATGGATTTTAATTACATTCCTGAAATAGAAGTCTGCAAACAGAATTTGAATAGATGGCTTAGATAAGTCTTTGCTCCACTGACAAATTTTACTAGCAATATTCTCAGTCTACCAAAATTTGAAGGTGATAAGTTGATAAAGAAGCATTCTAAAGAGAATTGTCAGAAAAGAGATCCAAAACTAATGTGTTTATACAATTTAAAGTTTTTTTTAGGAGAGTAGATCTCACAGAAGTTTATGCCATTGGTAGTAAAGAAGCATAAGCAGCATTTTAAAATCTCTTTTTCTCTCTTTAGAACTTTCAGGTCAAATATTCTGCCAAGTTCTTTTTATTTCTTTAGCTTGCAAGGTAAAAGTGAATACCTATGTCTGTGTAATATAGGTTATTTCTGTATATTTCATAGGAAATGTCAGGAACAATGAAGTCTAATTACAAAACCACTCCCATTTCTGCATCTTCTTTTACATTGCCTGCCATGGACTGGACAGCTGTAGGTGACTTTTTAGATAATAATACTGTATTAGTTTACTGTGGCTGTTGCAATTACCACAAACTTGGTGGCTTAAAATAACAGGCAATTATTCTCTTACAATTCTGGAGGCTAGAAGTTTGAAATCAGTTTCACTGGGCTGAAATCAAGTTGTCAACAGGTCCACGCTCCCTCTAGAGGCTCTAGGGGAGACTGTTTCTTGCCTCTTCCTCCTTGTTGGGACTGCCAGCATTCCTTGGCTCATGGCAGCACCACTCCAACCTCTACTTCCGTGGCGACGTTGTCTTCTCCTCTGTGCGTGTAATCTCCCTCTGCCTACCTCTCTTAAGGACCCTTGTGATTGCATTTAGGGCCAATCCAGATACTCTAACAGCAACATATATTTGGGATTTATCACATGGGAAGTACTGAGCTACGCACGTATGTTTATTTAATCCTCACCATCACCCCAAGAGGTGGATACAACTGTTACCCCATTTTACAGATGAGGAAGCTGAGTCTTAGACAGGTAACTTGTCCACAGTCACCCAGCTGGCAGCCAAGACCCATCTCTTGGTAACAGAGAAAATGAGGACCAGAAATATCTTTGTATATTTGATAATTAATCCTCTAGTAGTAGTAGTAGTAACTGGAGCCAAGGCCACCATTGAGCTTCAGGCCAACCTGGGCAGGTTTGAAGGCCTGGCAGGTGGCTGAACGCCTGCTTGTATAAGGAATGGTATTAGACAACTGTTATGTTGGCCTGTCCAGCATCATTTCAAAGATCAGCAAGATCTCCATTTTTAAGGTATTGGCACCACAGCTTTCCTTTGGGAAACTTCCACTCAGGTCCTTTGGTTTGGCTCTGGTTTGGATGGGGCTTTCAACTATGTTACCTGATTTCCCTGACCACGAAGGTTGGCATATGGGCTAGTCATCTATTGCTGTGTAACTAATTCCTTTAGAACTTAGTAGCTCACAACAGGAAACATTTATTATCTCACAATTTCTATGCATCAAGGATTTGGAAGCAGCTTAGCTAGGTGGCTCTGGCTCAGGGCGTCTCATGAGGTAGCAGTCCAGATGTTGGCCAGGACTACAATCATCTGAAGGCTAGTGGCTGTTAGCAGAACGCCTCAGTTCCTTGCTGGCTGTTGGCCAGAGACCTTAGTTCCAAACCATGTGGGTCTCTCCTCAGGACATGGCAGCTGGCTTCTCCCAGAGGGAATGATCCGAGAGAAAGACCCAGAGGAAGCTGCAGGGTCTTTTATAACCTGGTGTCAGAAGTCACATATCGGCACATCTGCGTTTTCCCATTGGTTGCACAGACTAGCCTGGTACAATTTGGGGGGGACATTACACAAGAGCATTCATACCAAGAGGTGGGGATCGTTGGGGACCATCATGGAGGCAGACTACTGCAGCACTTGACTTCACTACCACATCCCCTTAGCCACTGATTGGTTCAAGGTATGGGCATATGTCTCAAATGAGGCTTGTTAGAATGCATCTCTGAGAATCACATATATGGGTGCTGGGAATGAGAGTCACTCTCATCTTCCTTGGCTCTCAAGCTGCGATGCTATATGTCTGAAGATTTTGCTGCTCATGTTTCCAACCATATGGAGGAGAGAATGAAGCCAAGCAGAGAAAAAAGCAGAACTAAGGGTTAAAACAGAGAAAGTTCTGTTAACATCCTGTGGGCCCCTGGATCCATCCATGCCTGAGGGTCACCCCCAGATTTCCCAGTGACACTAGCCCCCCCCTTTTATTTTCTTAAGCCAGATGACTTGGGTTTCTAACTCTTGCAACTGAAAGGGCACGAACCCAGGCACAGCTTGGGGAGCCTCCCAGGAACAAATTGATCCTACAGAAACAGAGGATCAAACTTGGTGCAGTGACAGAGCTTTGGCGGTGTGAGGAGTAACCCCCAGAAAGAAACTGGTCACTCAAATTTATCTCGTGGCCTTGCTCCCTTAGAACCAGGCCTAAGTCCTGTGGGTAAGGGAGGAGGATTTTTTCTTTTAAGTGGGAAAATGGTTTCATTATGAACTCTGTAGGAGTTTGGCACAAAAGCAATCCTGAATTTGTACACTGTGACAAAGGGTCACTCCAAGGGGAAGGAGAGGCACTTTCACTGCTTCCATACAAAATACAATGGAGGTTTAGCAGACTAAAGCATCCTGACTCAAAGCCACAACTGATGCTTTGGTGAGAGAGGCTTTCTGGTTGGTGCCCTAATGCTGGGTGTGGCCTGTAAATGTCCCTGCGAGAGATGATTACTTTCCAGACCTGGGAAGGAGAGAGATGGTCCCTCTCTGGTATCTTTCCCCAAACAGCAGCAAGAAACCCTCTGAGTTTTCTCTCTCCCAAGGGGAAGCTTGGCTCTCCAGCAGCTCCCTCACGCTCCACCTGGATTTTGTACTGCTCCAGCCCAATCCCTGGGGAGCTCTCATTACCTACAGATCCCTGCAGAGGTCTAGGCACAGAACTTTGCCCCCAGTAGATGCTCCAAAAATACTGATGGGTTGATAGCCTTGAAGGGGAACAGAATATATTACCCCTAAATATGCCCCTTTGGCATAAGGATTATTTTGAGCTTGTTATTTTTAAGAAACTGCAGACAGGAAAAGCTCTGAAAACCCAGAAGAAGTTACCTTCTGTTAAGAGACATTTATATTTATAAGGGAAATCTCCATTTGTAAGGGTGTCTCCCTCTCTGTACCAGGAAGAGGATGACTAAACCTCTAGAAACTCTTCTCAATGGAGAAGGTATGGACTTAAATCCACATAACAACTTCACCTTTGTTTAGTGTGCTTTTCCTGATAACCTACCCCCACCAACATCTTCTTTTGTCTTTAGCTGGAGATGGTATTTAACGTGATGGCTTGGGCCATTTCCAAGAGTTACTCATTTTTTCTGGGTCTCTCCCATTTATACAGGAGGGTATATATTATTAAACTTCTCTTTGCTTTTCTCTTGTGAATCTGTCTTATATTACAGGAAGGTCTCAGCCAAGAACCTAGAAGGGTAGAGGGAAAATGATTTTTCCTCCCCCAACAGCCTAACTGAATGAAAACCTCATTTCTGGCACCGTCAAATGAAGACATAATAAAAATCAAAACTTTAGATCGTTCAGGTGCTCAAATTCTAAAACCCTTATTTAAATGTTCCTAAAGTACTTTTAGGCTTTTAAAAAGTTTTAGTTATACAGAACTGCAGAAGTGTATTAGTGTTTCAAAACAAAACACCAAAGAAACAAATAATCTCTGTTTCCTTCTAGAGAAGGAACTCGCCTGATAAAACAGTGTACACAGTTAAGTAACTTTCAGGTGCCTGCCACTCTCAGACAATAGATGGCACTGTGGGACAAGTATAAGTGACTGTTCTGCGTAGCTAGGAGGAAGCCAGGGCAACACAAAATGAAACGGCAATCTGGTACAGGATCTGGACCTATTTTAAATCTACACCTCCAAGGAGGGTTATCTGTAAAAGTCCCCTGCCCAGGCGCACGTACTACTCTGTTCTATCCCTTCGCTACTCAAACGTGGTCCCGGGACCAGGGGCCCTGGCATCACCTGAGAGCTTGTTAGAAATGCACAATCTCAGATTCAGACCCCTTGAGACAGAATCCACTCCTTGGGCAATGTCTTCTTAGCCGACGAAAAGCTTTGGAAAGCTTTTCAGTTACCTAGAAGTGCATATGTTCATGAGCGTTACAAAACAAAGCAAACCAAACCAAACCAAAATGATGTTTGTCCCCTTTAAGAAAAAAACTGCTCCTGGAAAATACGCGCCGAAGGAACTTGTGATACCTCCCATTTTCAGGCAGCAGATGGCACTGTGGATCAACACTAAAAGCCACTGTTTTTCCTGCAGCCAGGAGGAAGCCCCGGAAACAAGAAGGATGGAACACAGCAGTCTTCAGCTAGATGTGGACCTATTTAAAATCTACACCTCCAAGGTCAGAAGATTAGGAGCTCTTCTGGATGAGGAAAAAATAAAATAAGCTTGTGGAGGAAGTGGTGAAAAAGAAGACAAGGACTTTCCTCTGGAAGGGGAGAAAGAAGTTTCTTTTATATGTGTTAAGTGTCATAAAGGTTCTCTGAAATTGTCTTAAAATCCATTGTTAGACCTCCAGCCATTTAAATTACTGCTTAGAACACAAATGCTCTTGGGAGGCAACACATTTCACCATCGTAATGCGTTTCTGGGCATTAATTTGTCACCTTGCTTTGTAATAAAGGTCACTCCCCAGCAGCCAAAGAACTCCCCCCACACGTCTAGAAAGAGTCCCTTCAGTTAAATCTTTCAGGTTCCCCATCTCTTTCTCATAGGGACTGACTGATTCAACTGCTATAATGGCACAATGAATAAATCTCAAAAACAGAACATTAGGTGGAAAAAAAGTCACATCAGAACGGATAGATACAAAATATTTGTGTAAAATTTTAAAGCACACAATTATAGAAATATGCATATATCTTTAAAAGTAGAAACATTCATGGGAATGAGGACAGTGGTGACCTCTGGAGAGAAAGGGGAGGAGCAAGTATATCTGTGGGTTGGAGGAGGAGGCAGGCTTTAATTGTTCTCTGTAACATTTTAATTTTCTTTTTTAAGATTTCTGGGGAATTCCCTGGTGGTGCAGTGGTTAAGAATCTGCCTGCCAATGCAGGGGACACGGGTTCGTGCCCTGGTCCGGGAAGATCCCACGTGCTGCAGAGCAACTAAGCCCGTGTGCCACAACTACTGAGCCTGCGCTCTAGAGCCCGCGAGCCACAACTACTGAGCCTGCGTGCTACAACTACTGAAGCCCACATGCCTAGAGTCTGTGCTCCGCAGCAAGAGAAGCCACCGCAATGAGAAGCCCGTGAACCGCAATGAAGAGTAGCCCCTGCTCGCTGCAACTAGAGAAAACCCGTGCGCAGCAACAAAGACCCAACGCAACCAAAAAAAAAAAGATTTCTGAAGCAAATTTTGTTAAATATTAGCATCTGTTAAATCTGGGTGTTTGTAGTATGGTTGTCTATTATGTTGGTGTCTTTATTCTTCATATGTTTTAAATATTTAAAAGTGTAACAAGGTTATCTATTGTGCAGAGTCATTAAATATAACTTTATATGTTAGTGTTTCCTTGGTGCTGACCATACAAAGATGTGGAGAAAACTGACAATTCGGCATGCCAGTGCAAGAAATCTAGTGACGGCAGTAGAAGATTAATGCTCAAATGACTGCTTGAGAGACGGTCAGAAGAGGGGAAGAGCACTGAGAAGATTCTGAGAAAGCTTCATGGAAGAGTGGGAATGGAATGGGGTCTTCTTTTTTTCTTTTAATTTTTATTGGAGTATAGTTGATTCACAATGTTGTTAGTTTCAGGTGTACGGCAAAGTGAATCAGTTATATGTATACATATATCTATTCTTTTTTAGATTCTTTTCCCAGATAGGCCATTAAAGAGTATTGAATAGAGTTCCCTGTGCTATACAGTAGGTCCTTATTGGGATGGGATCTTGATCCTGCCTGACATCTGTATAGTGGGCAGGAACAGGGTTAGTACTCTAAACAGTGGAAACAGAATGTGTCAAATCACAGCAGTCACAGAGTGGGGCATCCTGGATGGCCAGCAGAGGGTTGGGTAAGTCCAAAGTTCTGGCCCAGGATGGCAAGCTGGTTGGAGCAGGACTCTGTTAAGTCCGAAGCTTCTCCCCATCTGGATCATTCTGCTTGTGCCTCTACCTGCCAGGGGAAGAGCAGCCTGCAAAAGGTCTCCACAGACCCTTGAGGAGCCTGGATCTTTCTTTGTAGAGTAGAGTATGGGCAGTCATGGCTTTTCTTAGCCAAGCAGTGACAGGATCCAAGCTGTGATTTAGGCAATCTGCTTGGCAACTCCACACAGGGTGGACTGAAGGGGAGAGATAGCCAGAGGCAGGAGAAGCTGTTCAGAGGTCAAAGTCAATTGTTGAATGACATGCAGAGGTCATGGCCTGAGCTATGATCATGGCCCCAGGAGTGGAAATAGGGAAGAAATGAAAAGAAACTGGGAAATCATTGACAGAACTCAACAACTGATACATCCAGAAGACTAAAGAGAAATTGAAGGGGGCTCTAAGGATTGGGAGAATAGTGATGTCCTTAAGGACAGTAAATGGCATTGGGAAGGGCAGGAAGCTTTGGGAAACATTAGAAGAAGTTCACTTGTATAAATTTTGAGACTAAAGTGACATCTAAGTGGCCAATCCATTAAGCAGGAGATTTGAGACTGGGGGCTTGGGAGGTAAGTCACAGCTGGTGATACAGATTTGGGTGCAGTCTTAAAAGCCACGGGATTGTATTATATATACTTTTTGAGATGAATGATTAAGAGAAAAAATGGTGCACCAAAGGTATTTTCTCAGAGAATAAGGATAGGAAGATACAAGGAACCAGGGAAAGAGAGAAAGGGAGAAGCAGATGGTGGAGAGAGTATGGCCTCTAAGGCCATGCTGACCAGCACAAGAGGAGAGCCAGGTTTCCATGGGCATTGCCAATTGCTTGCCCACCTAGCATCCTTTGAACAGGATAGAATCTAGTCCAGAAGAGCTTCTAATGTTCTCTAGCTTTCTCTCAGCTCTGGCTAGTCACAGACACCCAGGAGGACCTAGAATCTTGGATAATCTTCAGTTTTCTTCAGAAGCTCTCATTTTCGCAGTCCTCTCACTTCTTGTCTATCTTGAAATGGCACTAATAATTAAGCACGTCTTCCTCTGAAACCCCACGGCACATTTCTTGCTTTTCCATTGGCCATCAGATAAACCCATCCAAAGAAGATTGTGGGGTCACACACCTAAGTTTGAATCTGGGCTCCATCAATTATTATCTGTGACCTGGAGCCCATTCCTGAACCTGCCATGTTGGTTTTTTTTTTAAGATGTTGGGGGTAGGAGTTTATTAATTAATTAATTTATTTTTGCTGTGTTGGGTCTTCGTTTCTGTGTGAGGGCTTTCTCTAGTTGTGGCAAGCGGGGGCCACTCTTCATCGCAGTGCGTGGGCCTCTCACTATCGCGGCCCCCCCCCACCCCGTTGCGGAGCACAGGCTCCAGACGCGCAGGCTCAGTAGTTGTGGCTCACGGGCCTAGTTGCTCCGAGGCATGTGGGATCCTCCCAGACCAGGGCTCGAACCCGTGTCCCCTGCATTAGCAGGCAGATTCTCAACCACTGCGCCACCAGGGAAGCCCTTACCTGCCATGTTTGATTCACTTTGTATCCTGGGGGCCTAACACAGTGACTAATGCAGTTAATAGTTATTGAGTTAGATCAGATTTTGCAAAACTCCTGGCTCCACACATCACTCCTGCTTTGTCTTCATATTTTCATTCTGTCGGCACCACGATATTTTCAGCAATAAGCAGGGAATATTGATTATGTGTTCAAGAAGTACAGAAGTAAAGAACAGAGAGAAATGGGATGGTAACTAGAGGAAGCAGTGAAAGGCTTTTCCAGGATAGTGAAGACCTGTGTGTAATTGAAGAGAGGAGAAAAGAACCAATGTAGGTTCAAGAGCTGGAAAGGGAAGGAATCTTGTAGGGCTAATAACTGGGAAGAGGGCGGGAAGGATTTAAATCATAAGCACCAAAGGAAGGAGTTTGCCTCTCTTTTATTAAAATTTTAAAAAATTTCTTTGGAAGAAATACAAATCTTAAATACCATTTAATAGTAATTAGCTGAGAAAACCATCATGCCAAATATGTTATTACTTAAACTGATCCTGTACTGAATCCTTGAAGTTTTCATGCACAAACAGATAAAGGTATATGTGCTTATGTAGTACATGTATGCCTAAAGGAGACTTTTTTTTAAACTTCTTTTCTTTTTTTTTTGGCTGCGCTGGGTCTTTGTTGCTGTGCACGGGCTTTCTCTGGTTGGGGCGAGCGGGGGCTACTCTTCGTTGTGGTGCGTGGGCTTCTCGTTGCGGTGGCTTCTCTTGCTGCGGAGCATGGGCTCTAGGCACACGGGCTTCAGTAGTTGTGGCACGTGGGCTCAGTAGTTGTGGCTCGCAGGCTCTAGAGCGCAGGTTCAGTAGTTGCGGCACACGGGCTTTGCTGCTCCACAGCATGTGGGATCTTCCTGGACCAGGGATCGAACCCATGTCCCCTACACTGGCAGGCGGATTCTTAACCACTGTGCCACCAGGGAAGTCCCCCAAAGCAGACTTAAGCAATACATCAGCTCAAGTGTTTCTGTGTAGAAATTCTATTCTGGAGAAACTTCAGAGAAGCTAAATGTTACTGAACTCACCGCTTCACTTCACTTAGATAAGTAAACTGAGGCATGAAGTACTTAAGTAACTTGTCCAAGGTCAGCTGGGAAATGGCTGAGCTGAAATTTGAACTATGTTCTTAACCACTCTACTGCCGTTATAAAAATGAATATCTAAGACCAACCATGACCGTGGTCCTGGATCCTTCTCGCTTGTTCCTGACTTGCTTTTCATCCGAGTTTGGTCTCCTTCTGACGTGTAACTCTTAGCCTTGCAAGACAATCTAGATCCTGTCTCTGGCCTTTGGAACAAATGTCTGTATTTGGTCTCCACTGGAGTCTCCAGGGACTCTGACTAGGTTTGTCCCTCTGGCTCTACATAACCCATGTTGCTCCTAACAGGAACCTGGTCCAGTTCCCAGATTGTAAACCTGCTTGCTCTCCTTTGCACCCAGGCTCCCAAGGTCCCAGCCTTTACCTTCCACCTCAGTCCAGCTAAACTCTCAAGGTGGGGAGGGGGAAAGCGCACAGCAGCTCAGGGGTCAGAACCTTGCCCCACCATGACCCTCTCTGATGTCTGATAAAGCGAAGATTTGGAGATCTGGGGACTTGGTATCTGGATAGACACAGTTTTCAGGTGAGGCCAGGAGATGGAGGTAGGGAGAGATTAAATAATTCGGTTTAGAATGCAGTGGGGGACTTCCCTGGTGGTCCAGTGGTAAAGAATCCGCCTTACAATGCAGGGGACGTGGGTTCGATCTCTGATCAGGGGACTAAGATCCCACACGCCGGTGGGGCAACTAAGCCCATGCCACAACTACTGAGCTGGCGTGCCTCCACTAGAGCCCATGTGCCGCAAACTACGGAGCCCACGCAACCCACGCCCCAGCGCCACAGCTAGAGAAGAGAAAACCTGCATGCCACAACTAGAGAGAAGCCCGCGTGCCACAATGAAAGATCTCACGTGCCTCAGAGAATATCCCGCGTGCCACAACTAAGACCCAATGCAGCCAAAAATAAATAAATGAAATAAATAAATAATAAATTAAAAAAAATACAATACAGGGGGATTGACCCACAAAGAAGTGGAGTCTCATCAGTGATGAGGTGGGCGGGACAGGCTGAGTGAAATCAAGTCAGGGATGAAAGCAGAAGTGGTGATGACAGGCGACAGGCAGGAAAAGCTGAGTCAGAGAGACACATTCCTAAGAAAAGTTATAGGTGATCATGGGAGGCCTCAGTCCATGGCGGCGCTGCCTGGTGGTCGCTGTGTGGTCAGTTCTGCCAGACGTGAGCCTTTCAACCTCCCAAAGATTGTAAATTTGGGGAGGCATGGCCTTTTGAAAATCTGATGAAAAATATGGACTGTCTCCTAAGAAAGGCAGAGGGGTGCACATGACCAATCCACATTCTGCATGCAATCTGGGGGAGCCATAGACACCCCGCCCACTGGAAATAAATCTATGGACCTCAGGGTAAGAATTCCTGCTCTAGAACTCTTTTTTTTATATGATGGGAAGTCACCAGAGAGTTTTATTTATTCACTTACGTATTTAAGTTTATTTATTTATTTTTATTGAAGTATAGTGGATTTACATACTGGAGGGTTTTAAACATGTGAGTGGAAAGGTCTGGTATACATATATATATTTTTTAATTTAAACTAAAATTTTTTTTAAGTTGAGGTATAATTGGCATAACGTTAACTGAGTTTCAGGTGTACAAAGTAATGATTTGATATCTGTATATATTACAAAATGACCATCAGAATAACTCTATGGAACTTTTAACTTCACCCCTTTTCATTATTGAAATTGAAGTACTTTACTTCCATAGATTGGAGAATTTTTGAATTAGGAGTTTTATCAGCAAGCTAGTACTCCCCAGCCCCTTCACATCACTAATAGGGAGCCTGAGGTACAGAGACAGTGTGCTCACTAATCCTCTGTGAAAATGGAATGGCCTTTCTACCATGGTGTTTTCTGCCATTTCCCCTCTTGTCTTCAACTCCCAGGGAGGAGGAGGAAGTGCTCTGGGAAACTTCAGAGATATTTTTGTATAAGGTGGGTGTTCTGGGTGGAATTGTGTTCTCCCCTCAAAATTCATATGTTGGGGCTTCCCTGGTGGCGCAGTGGTTGAGAGTCTGCCTGCCGATGCAGGGGACACAGGTTCGTGCCCCGGTCTGGGAAGATCCCACATGCCGCGGAGCGGCTGGGCCCGTGAGCCATGGCCACTGAGCCTGCGCATCTGGAGCCTGTGCTCCGCAACGGGAGAGACCACAACAGTGAGATGCCCGCGTACCGCAAAAAAAAAAAAAAAAAATTCATATGTTGAAGCCCTAACACCCAGTACCTCAGAACGTGACCTTATTTGGAAATAGGGTCGTGAGGATGTAACTGGTTAATATGAGGTCATACTGGCATGGGCTCCTAACCCAATATGACTGGTATCCTTATAAAAGGGGAAAATTTCGGACATAGACACACATACAGGGATAACGCCACGTGAACATGAAGGCAGAGAATGGAGTGATGCCAAGGAACGCCGAGGATTGCCTGCAGAAGCCAGGGAGGGAAAAGGATCCTCCCTCACAGCTCTCAGAAGGAGAGGAACCAACCCTGCCGACAGCTTGACTTCGGGCCTCTGGCCTCCAGAACTGTGAGTCAATAAATTGCTGTTGTTTAAGCCCCTCAACCTGCGGTACTTTTTACTGCGTCCCTAGCACATGAATATAGAGGGGGAAGTGTGTACCTCTTTCGTTTGGGCACAGTGCTCTAAGTACGTGCGCGAACTACTGAGGCTTATGGTCAATGGCATGAGCATTTCTTTGATGAAGGTGAGGCTGGAGGGAAGGGACACAAAGTATGCTGAGGTCCAGTCATAGAGGCCAGCTGCCCATGGTCAAAGGAGGCAGGTTTGCTTGGTTAGGATCCAGCAGACTTCAGAGCTGGGAAATGATGAGAAATTAGGTCAGAGAGTGGAGCAGGGTGCTCAAATATCTCAGAGTAAAGGAGCTGGGGTTTAGATGGATTTGGTGATGGAAAGAGGGGCCTTGTGGGGGGGGCTTGAATGCCGCAAATAATATTTTCAACCCTCAACGTCATGAAAGCTAACTTAAATAAATACACTGTCTAAATAAGAATACAGTGTGTCCATGTGAACATACAGTTTTTAGGGAAGGCTTGCCTAGACCAATTTGTTGCCCTAAGCCCTTTGTATTAGTTTGCTAGGGCTGCCATCACAAAGTAACACAGACTGGGTGACTTAAACAACAGAAATTTCTTTTCTCATAGTTCTGGAAAGTCCAAGATCAAGATATCAGCAGGATTGGTTTCTCATGAGGCTTCTCTCCTTGGCTTGCAGACAGCTGCCTTCTTGCTGTATCCTCACATGGCCTTTCCTCTGTGCGTGCACATCCCTGGCGTCTCTTCTTTTTCTTATAAGGACACCAGTCATATCGGATTCAAGCCCATCCTAAGGGCTTCATTTAACCTTAATTACCTCTTTAAAGGCCCTATCTTCACATACAGTTACACGGGGGGTCAGAGCTCCAATATATGAATTTTGGTGTAACTCAATTCCTTCCATGATACCCCTCCAGTGAAAAAGTTTGTAATGAAGAGAAAGAGCTGCAGAATGGCAAGGCGCATGACTGATTTAATGTTACTTTGGAAAAGGGAGCAAGAGATGCTAGCAGGGAGAAGAAAAGCTTGAACTGGGGGCGAGGAGGTCAGTCAAAAAGGGAAAACATCATATAGGTTAGGTGTTATAGAGATAACTTACATGATGGGAGAGATACTGCAAGTGAGAAGAAGGGGAAAACTGGATTATAAGTATTATGGGAGTTGCAAATTGGGCCTGCCTTGGCACTCTCTCAGAGACTCCAGTGAAGTTTAGTTACTTTTGGAGGCTGAGCTGTGCTGCTTTGAATGCCATTCAGTATGGAGACTGGATTATGTGAGGCGCTGACTTTTATGTGGGTTACAAAAGAAGCAAAGTGCACAAATTTGGAAAGAGAGTGTGAGGTCAGGATTTTGCCCATGATTTGCACATTTTTATGACTCGGGTATCTGAGTAACAGACACCACCACAACTGGATGCTTTCAACAGGACAAAATGCAAAGCAAAAAAAAAAAAAACAAAAAAAAAAACAGTGAGAAGATTAAGCATTAAATATAGACAGAGGATTTCCCAGATGGTGTCTGTTTGGCACCATTGCTCCCTCAAATTGTTTAACTATGACTAAGTCTTTTCCCCAATTTGACATTTTGAAAGAAACCTTTTGGAACCATATTTAATCTGAAATAGAGGCAAAGAAGCCTTTTGGGGGCTGAGTAAATATAGGCCTGGTTGCAGTTATTTCAGGGGTAGTCACTTTATGGTAATAAAACCTGATGCTTTTTGAGTTCTAGCTAATCTAAGGAAGGTACAATTACGAGGAAACCAAGACTTAAAGAGAGGAAGTTACTTGTTCAGGGTTACCCTGCTGGTGAGCAGCGGAGCTCAAAGCAAGCTGAGGGCATGTGTGTATAATCTGAGCACACTGCTGCAGGGTTGGGCCTGCACACAGACTTCCTTCCTTGTACGTTCTGTCTATAGAAATTTGTTACAGCTTAATGAATGAATGAAATCAATGCATATTATCTGAAACTTATATTTTTAGAAAACTGTAAGGTCCTTTAATTAATTGTGTGAGTGTGGGGGGGGGGAGAGAGAGGGAGAAGGAAAGGAGGAGGATGAAGGGGAGAGAGGCTTCAACTTACAAAACACATTTAACCAGTGCTTCAGGAGTACAGTAGTATCCTAGAGCCCAAACACTGTCATAAGACAGCAGTGTTTCTGTAAAAAATGTGTTGAAGATTCTGACTTGGAATGCCAGCGATCCATCTCCCTATGGACCCTCCTCTTCTCCCCCACCCACCTGCAGGGTAGCAGAAGTGGCTGCTTCCCTAACACCAGGTGCAGATGGAAGGTGCCGGGCCTGGGAGTACACGTGTACAATATGGTAAGTGGTCAGGGATGGGTTGATAGGTGGGCTGGGAGCAGGCCTGAGGCCCCGGGGGACAGCAGGGAGTTGTGACAGAATACTTTATGGGGACTGGGATGCTCCCCCAATCCCCTCCTGGTTCTTTAGCTGGACCCAGTGATGGCCCACCTGCTTCCCTTCCTGCTACTACCAACAGATGCTTCCAAAAACTTCCTTTCTTCCCTGGTCTGTTCTGGAGCAGTGCATGGCCTCCATATTTCTACTTTATATTGCTGTCCCTGAAGCAAGCACTTCACATTGTAGAAATTTAGTCTACTTTAGAAGAATCGTCAGACTTTGGCTGTCCTTGCATTTTATCTTAAGAGCTATAAGGATTCCTTTTGGTGACAAGCCGGATAAAGCCTGAGGCCACTGGGTAGACAGATGGTTGAGAAACGGGAACATCGCTGTGACCAGTACATCCCACAAGGAAGAGGATTTGAGTGGCACAGAAGGGTCACTAGCCCCCAAATATCTGCACTAGATTCCATTTTTTTAGGGAAGGTGCATGTTAGAAAGGCTTTTCCATTTGCAGATTCCTCTGAGAGCAGGGATAATTTAGACATTCTCTTAGCCAGAGTTGCCTAGTGATAATGGAGCTTTTTGGATTAATGGGAAAGCTAGCTATTTGTGCTGATATCTTCTAAATTATAAAATGCCTTTCCATTCCTCCTTTCCTCCTATAGTGTTCCACTTTCTCTATTGAGTAAGAGATGAATTTTTAGTGAAAAAATAAGAATTGAGACTTGTCACAGGTTGGGTTCCCTTGGAAGCAGACTCTGAGATAGACACAGGAGGCTTATTAGGAAGTGTTCTTGGTGTCCACTCCCGTGAAAGGGAGGGGCAGGAAGCAGAGCTGGGCAGAGGGAAAAGTCTATGTGTCATACAGGCCCAACCACAGCCTCGGGAAGTTCTGGAGCTTTGTTCTGTGTTGGGCCAAGTTGGCCAGCCCTATATAACCTTGCACCCATCAGTCATTGGATGCTGGCCACCTGGACCAGGTGGCTTTCCGCAGCTGAGGCACCTCCTTAAATGGCCAATACCTCAAGGCTGCCTGCCAACAGCACTCCCAGCTGCTGGGGCAACAAGCCCTTCACTGAAGGGAGCTCAGCATGGTGCACCAACGTGTCTATTGTGATACTCAAACTAGAAATGGATGATAACTAAGAATTTATAGTGTAAAATCAAAAAGCACGCCTGCTTAAAGTGCTATTCTCATCTGCACTGATTCATTCAGCAGAAGGAGCAACAGAGTGCAATCCATGGGCCGACGGGTTCCTGTACCTGTGGCTGAGCACAGAAGCTGGGCTGAGACCAAGGCCTTTCCATTCTACCATGGTCATTCTATCCATCTACCGTGGCAACCTCCAGCAGACATGCCATGGCAATCAAGAAAAAGGAAAGCCTGCCTCTCTTCAACACTTATTTTTAAGAAAAGAAGCAGATTCAATTATTTATTTATCCTGACTATAAAAGCAATTTACGTTTACTGTAAAAAAAAATATGCGTAGTACAAAAAGAGTAGAACGGCAGGGGAAAATCACCTACGAGTCCACTGACCAGAGTAATCATTGTTAACAGTTTAGCATATATTTCCCCTAATCTTCTCTGACATATATATATATATATATATATATATAAATTTTTTCCCCCATAGTTGAACTCATGCTAGACTTAAAGAGGCATCAGTGTGTTGTGATTAAGAACATGAACTCTGAAGACAGAAAGATCTGATTTGAATTCTCTCCCTGTCACTTATTAGTGGTGAAACTTTCATTCATTCACAAAATAACTGTTATGTAGCACTGGAAATATGAGAGTAAAAAAAGAGAGATACAGCCTTTCCTTCATGAACTCACATGTTGATGGGAATTTAACCTTTCTTAAAGTCTCTACTCTCTCACCTGTAAAAGTGGAGCTAATAATACCTACCCCAGAGTTTCCATGAGAATTATCTTGTTAAGTGAGATAATTAATGTATATAAAAGGCCTGCACATAGTAATTGCTCAAAAATTGGCAGTTATTATCATCATGTAAGTTTTGCTCTTTTTCACTGAACATTATGTCATAGTTTCCCCATGTTATAAAAAAATCCCTTTGTTGAGGTCACCATGGGGTTCCAGCAACATCAATTAGAATACACACAGATGGGCTTCCCTCGTGGCGCAGTGGTTGAGGGTCCGCCTGCCGATGGAGGGGACAGGGGTTCGTGCCCCGGTCCGGGAGGATCCCACGTGCCGTGGAGCAGCTGGGCCCGTGAGCCATGGCCGCTGAGCCTGCGCGTCCGGAGCCTGTGCTCTGCGATGGGAGAGGCCACAACAGTGAGAGGCCCGCATAACGCAAAAAAAAAAAAAAAAAAGAATACATAGAGATGCTTAGGAGCACAGTGTTTAGAACTCCAGCAACCTGGCAGCACAGCCCTTCTGGGTTCAGGGGAACCTCATTTGCCCTTCCGCTTTCCAGTCCCACGCGTGGTAAGGCTTCCCGAACCAGTTCTCTCTGGATAACCTCATTTCCCTCCCTTTCACTTCTTCGGTCCTTCCATCTCTTTTGTTAGTAATTCCTTCCAGTAAGTTCTTTCTGTTTGATATATCTAGAGTGGGTTCTGTTTTCCTGCTTGGACCTAATGGAGAAAAACATTGTTTCATTTTGGCTTCCCACTTTTAAAAGTAATTCTAAGGGGTGTTCCGTGGCGGTCCAGTGGTTAGTACTCAGCGCTTTCACTGCTGTGGCCCAGGTTCAATCCCTGGTCAGAGAACTAAGATCCCACAAGCCAAGCAAGCGTCATGCCCCCCCACCCAAAAGGAAAGTAATTCTAAGAAGTAGATGAACGTCATTTGGATAGTTGTGAAAAGAATTTGACTTGAAAAATGGGACAGATGAGGAAAAGTTGCAAAAGTGAACAGGCAAAAGGCTGAAGGTCATCAATAAACAAAGGATTTGGCACCTGAAAAGTTGTTCTAAGAATCTGACCATTTATTTACCCTTTCCACTGAGAAAAGAACAAGAGGAATTTCCTCCAAGCCAGGGAATCAGATTCTTTTTAAGGAAAAACTTCCTTATCATAAAGGCAAGGCCAACTTTATGTGACCTTTTGTGTCTGGTTTCTTTCACTGAGCATTATGCCTTCAAGGTTCATCCAACGTTGTAGCATGTAACAGTACTTCATTCCTTTTTATTGCCAAATACTATTCCAGTCTATGGATGTATCACGTTTTGTTTATCCGTTCATCATTTAATGGACATTTCGGTTGTTCCCACTTTTTGACTATTGTGAACAATGCTGGTAGTCTCACTAAATCTTGGAATTTTATAATGAGAGGCTTTGCGTCTATGTTATTGGTTGATTGATTGATTACTTCACTGTTAAAATGTAAACTGCCAGGAAAGATTACACATAACACATTAACAGCTATTTATAGGCTGGTTTCAATGAATTTATCAGGTGTTATTTTAGAGCTACTTTTGAAAGGGAGAAGGTAGGAGAGCACTGGGTGTACTGAATTTGAGACAATATGAAGGCTGGAAAAAGGAGCAGAAAGCGAGATTGGGGTCCCTAAAATGAACACTATTCCTTGAACTTGCCTCGTGTTAATATATTCATTATAAAGCTTCCCAAGGAGGCAGAGATATTGCAACCATTTAATTGGTATGTTTAGATACTCTTTTCTTTAAAAAAAAAATTGTTTTTTGGCCGTGCCATGCCTGTGGGATCTTAGTTCCCTGACCAGGGATCAAACCTGGGCCCTCGGCAGTGAAAGTGTGGAGTCCTAGCCACTGGACCATCAGGGAATTCTCTAGTTAGATACTCTTTTGCTTGGAAGCCAGTGAATAGACAATAAAATGCATTGAAGTCGCCTATCCACAAAGTCTTGAAGTTATATCTTTTACACTAGTGAAATTGATTAGTGAGAAAATAAATTTAGGTTTTGGTATTTTTCTTAAATTATTTATTTATTTATTTTTAGCTGTGTTGGGTCTTTGTTGCCGCATGTGGGCTTTCTCTAGTTGCGGCAAGTGGGGGCTACTTTTCCATGTGGTGCGCGGGCTTCTCCTTGCGGTGGCTTCTCTTGTTGTGAAGCACTGGCTCTAGGTGCCAGGCTTCAGTAGTTGTGGCATGCGGCCTCAGTAGTTGTGGCGCACGGGCTTAGTTGCTCCGTGGCATGTGGGATCTTCCCGGACCAGGGATCAAACCTGTGTCCCCTGCATTGGCAGGCAGATTCTTAAACACCAAGCCACCAGGGAAGTCCCTAGGTTTTGTTTTTATTTGGTTAGTCTATGCAACGTTTCCAGGAGTTGATTGCCTTATTTATGAATCAATAAAGTAAGAGATTTTTTTCTTTCTTTTCTCATGATTATTTTTTGATTATGTCCATGTTTATTAGTTTGGAAGAGAACAATAAGGAAAATATAGCTTATGATGATTGGTTGCTCCATTTGTATATCCCCACTGTGATAAGTATAGCGTTTTCTATGTTATAGGCTCTCATTAATCTTTGTTGGATGGATGAACTCAAGTCAACCGGGCCATCTTCTGGCAATTTTCATGAAAAAAAAGATTTCATATGTGAGAAACCAACAAAATTGGTTTAAGTGAAAGAGTTGGATTACTGACGGATGTCAGTTGGTTGCAAAATCTCTATCTCTTGCTAGTACAGTAATATAGTTGTTCTCTTGTTTTTGAAGTCAGTGTGTGTACGTGCACGTGGCTTTTGTCTTGAGCACTGGATCAGCCATCTACTGCTGCATAACAAACTACCCCCAAATGCAGTGGATTCCAATTATTTGCTTTGATCCTGAATCTCAAATTGAGCAGGGCTTAGGGCGGACTGGTGGTCTCTATTCCAGGTAGCATCAGCTGGGATGGCTCTCCTAGGACTGGAGGATACACTCCCAAAAGTGACTCACTCACATACATGTTTAAGTTGGGACTGGCTGTTAGTTCTTCTCCAGAGTGACCTCTCTATAGGGTGGCTTGGGCTTCCTCACAACAGAATGGCTGAGTAAAAACAATGAGCGCCCCCAAAAAACAAGTAGAAGCTATATTGCCTTTTATAACCTAGCATTGGAAATCACACAATGCCCCTTTCACCATAGTCAAAAGGCAGCCTAAATTCAAGGGGAGGGGACATAGACCCCCACCTCTTGATGGGAACAGTGTCAAAATCACATTGTAAGAAGGACATGTGGAATGAAAGATATTGTTGTGGCCATCTTTGGAAAATACAGTTTGCCATAGGGATTATTTTTGATCCTTCCCTATACCTCAATTTTGCAAGTTTAAAAATTTTTTCTATTTGTCTTTATCATCATTTTTCCAACTGTCCCCTTTAAACTTGGTAGCAATAATATCTCAGAAGCTAACATTCTTTTTTTTTTTTTTTTTTTTTTTTTTTGCGTTACGTGGGCCTCTCACTGCTGTGGCCTCTGCCGTTGCGGAGCACAGGCTCCGGATGCGCAGGCTCAGCGGCCATGGCTCACGGGCCCAGCCGCTCCGCGGCATGTGGGATCCTCCCGGACCGGGGCACGAACCCACGTTCCCTGCATCGGCAGGCGGACTCTCAACCACTGCGCCACCAGGGAAGCACAGAAGCTAACATTCCTGAAAATAATTTATGTGTGGAAGATTATCCTTTCAGTACACTGAAGGTACCCACTAAGCATCTTTCCCGGATAGGTGTGTGTTCCACTAGGTATATTCCTCTCTATAACTCTTATCTCTATCTGGTTTGGAGAAGAGAATAACACACAGGTAGGCACAGCCTTAAATACAAGAAATAAAATAAATGAGGAAAAATATATATATTGCCTGGGGCAGCTTTAAGTCAATTTTTGGAAGGTTCTGTGGTGTAGGTGGTGGGTGGATTCAGTGGAAAATCTTACAGACATGTGGAATAATAAGTGGTTCTATTTTGGGATTATCATGGCAATGCAAGTTAATGATATATGTCATGCGTGCGCGCGCACGCGTGCGCGTGTGTGTGTGTGTGTATACCTGGTCTTAAGTTAAGTTGGAATACTGAGGCTAACAGTGATTTGGTCATGACTCTGTATAAAATCCTGAACTTGAAATCATAAAGCAAAATATATATTTCCACCAAAGTAACATTTTCCCCTAACATTTCAATCAGTTTTCAAAATACTAAAAGTTGAAAGAATTGCACAGTGAATATCCACATACCCACCACCCAGATTCTACAATTAACATTTTACTGTATTTGTTTATATCCACATGTACTACATATCTATCCATTCATCCATCCCTACATCCATCCATCAATCCGTCTTGGTTTTTTTATACATTTCAAAGTAACTTACAGTTGTCAGTAGACAAAGTAGTATATTTTGAGTTCTGTTTAAAAGTGTGGACAGTTTTCCTCTTATTTCAATCTATCTTGTAAAAATTATATTTGACAAATATATGACAAAAGATCAGGTGGACTTGATCTTTTTTCATCGTATTGAAAATGAAATCTATGAGAATTTAGTGAAGAAATTGCTGGAGAAACAAACTCTGGAAAGATTGTGCTCTGTGATGCATATTATTTAATGTGATTCAGATCATATCTTTGCCTTTGCTTGAGAATGTAATAAAAACTTATACATGTGGAACCGAGTAGTTGTGTCCCTTGATAGTAAAAAGGCTGACTAATAAATAAAATAAGCATTGTACCTTTTCATTTCGTTAAGTGTATTGGAAGCCATGTTGAATTTTTATCCGTAAAGCTGGTCAAGAATTTCTTTTGGAGAAATGAAACCAAGACGCCAGGGAATTGTAGAGGTAGATCAGGTTCACTCCATAGCTCCCATACCTTTTTTTTATTCCAACCTGCCTCCTCCAAATGGTATAGCCTCAATTTACCTAGCTGTTTGTGTTCATCTTTTTCTTCTTCTCCTTCTTCTCCTCCTTCTCCTTTTCTTTGAAAATTAATTAATTTATTTATTTTTGGCTGTGTTTGGTCTTCGTTGCTGCACGTGGGCTTTCTCTAGTTGCGGCGAGCTGGCGCTGCTCTTCGTTGTGGTGCGTGGGCTTCTCATTGCGGTGGCTTCTCTTGTTGCGGAGCACAGGCTCTAGGTGTGCAGGCTCAGTAGTTGTGGCACGTGGGCTCAGTAGTTGTGGCTCACGGGCTCTAGAGCGCCGGCTCAGTAGTTGTGGCGCACGGGCTTAGTTGCTCCGCAGCATGTGGGATCTTCGCGGCACAGGGTTCGAACCCGTGTCCCCTGCATTGGCAGGCGGATTCTTAACCAGTGCGCCACCAGGGAAGGCCCGTCTTCTTCTTCTTCTTGCTTTTCCTCTTCTTCTTTTAAAAAATGCATATTCTTCAGGTAATTGTCTGAATCCTTAATTTTCCACTATTGTGTATCAACACAGCACAAAATGATGTGGGAACTATTGATCAGTTTATTAATTGATTGATTCATTTAGCAAACACTTACTGAGCATCAGGTCCTATGCTAGGCATTGGGAAAACAAAAACGAATAAGACATAATCTTTATTTTCAATGCAAAGCCATTAATATGATACATTGATCAGTATAGGTGACAAAAACTGAGGCCTACTAGATTTTTTCCACTTTTCCATTGACAGTAACTATATAATGGTGCTAATCTCTGCTTTATTTTATGTTGTATAGATACAAAATAGGAGTGTACACACAAGACCAATGTTATGCTAATGACTCATTATATCAGAACAGTTTTAAAAGAGCAAGAATTGTTTTATGGATTCGAGAAGAAGCAAGATCAATATGTTTTCCACTGTGTGTGTTTTTATCTAACTAGTCCAGAATTCCAGGGTGCCTTATAAAAAGGTGTGTAAAGCTGCATTGAATCAGGTGTGATATTAAACCTAGAAAATGAATGGCACAGCCACTTTATTCCTTTTTAGTACTTAGACTCTACGAACTCATTTGTTTCCTTTACAAATTAAATGAGGTGTGTGTTTTTAATTTTTCCACTTTTAATTAAAATCTTGAGATAATAGTTATTATGTATTACATCTTAGTCTCTCTGCATATATTCAAGGGAAGGGCATCATTTGGGGTCATTTTAAACTTTCAAAGCCCTCTGAGGGTAGGATATTAGTAAGGTGCTTATCAAGTCACCTCACACTTGAGCGAATCAAGTAAGCAATGGACAACAGTGCTGCCCCACTCCTATGCCTTCATGCACATCACTATCATTCGATTCCTAAAAGAAGATAGTCACTTTACTTTGATGCCTCTGGGAGGTGGAAAAAAGTCTTCCTTGCAGAGCTGTTGTGGCAGTAAATGAGACAGTGTAAGGAAAGTTCCTGGCACATAGCACCGTTACATAAATGGTTTCTATTGCTGAGACAGTATAGCTTAGTGGTTAAGGATTAGGCTTCTGGAGGCAATTGGCTGGGTCTGTATCCTGCTTCCACCGCCTACTGCCTGGGTAAACTTGGGCAGGTTACTAAAACCTTGTGTGTAAAATGGAGAGAGCATCCACTTGAAATAATTACCCACTGCTGTACAACAAATCACCCCCAAACTTAGGGGCTTACAACAATAAACATTCGTTATCTCATAGTTTCTGTGGGTTGGGAACTCAGGAGTGGCTTAGCTGAGTGGTTCTGGCTCAGGATCTCTCATGAGGTAGCAGTCAGGATGTCAGCCAGGGCTGCACTCACCTGAAAGCTTGACTGGGGCTAGAGGATCTGCTTCCAAGATGGTGCACTCACATGGCTGTTGGCAGTTCCTTACTGGCTGCTGACGGGAGGGGTAAATGTTTTGGGGATATCTTAAAACCACTACATGACTTCAGAGGGGTATAGAAAGGATTAAATGAGATAAGCCATGCAAAATGTTCAGCACAATGCCTGGCACACAGTAAGCACTCAATAAATGTTGATTAATATTATTTCTAAAGAAAGATCAATAGACTGCTGTTTAGCTAGGGAAATATGGTTTCATCTGGATTAAGACATTAATACATAAGAAATTAATTTATTGATATTTTAAAATTATGTAGGAGTACAAATGTTCAGTAGAAACAGGTATCTGAGACAACAAGTATTTCTAATGTACTTCACTGGCTTGACGTCTCTTTCACAATTTATTGTGCACTGTGTTGGGGAGGAAGGGGAACTGGATGTGGAGGACTGCCCTAAAATCATCAGGTCAGGGGTTTCAGGACTGTGAAGTTATTTAGGCCAGGTGGAAAGATGCTAGAATTACTCTCCATTTTGTGCCCCAATTCTCACTGTTATTTTCCTGCTGCTAGCTATAAAATTAGCTGTCTCACTTCTTTCAAAGCCAAAGACAGCACATCTCCATTATCTCATTAGATATTCTTCTTGAAATAAAAAGCTCTTCTACATCAGTAACAGCATCTATTAGCACAGCCACGCTCCAGTTCCCTGGGTACCGCTGATCTCAGATGACCTGCGCATACTAGACTAAGGTAGACCAGGGAATCCACAACCACCCTAAGGGATTGAAAAAGGGGCAGGGAAAGGGGGAGGGTTGGAGGAGGCTTCTAGATGTAACTGTTAACTGAGAGGAGCCTCAAAATAGCCAAGTTTCAGGCTTCTTCCTAGAAGATTTAAATTTCTCCAAGAAAATCCCTCATCAATTGTGGAGTCCATAATATTCACTGCTATTTATGCTGCTAGCCTGTGGCTGGAGAACATTTCCTAAGATGGCTACAATTCTGTAAAATACATGTTCTGTAAAATAGGCATAATAATATTCTTAGCTGAGGGACATACTCTTGTTGCCCCAGCAGTGTCTCCTTGGCACTCACCTCCACCTGCCCAGGGCCACTTATTGTGATCACCTGGGACTCTCTGGGAGCACACTTGGTCTGCATGTTGGGAGAATTGAAAATGCTGGAGGGTTAATGCCCGGAAGAGCTTTCAGTATGGTGGAGAAACACCCCAGCTTCTCATCTCTGGGAGAGGAGAAGTTTCTCCATCATCTCCCAGAGCTCCCCAGCAAATCCTCTGAGCACCAGTCGCCTACAGAAGTAACTGGCTTGATAACACACCTATTATTGGCTTCCTTCTCTTCCTTGTCTCACTTGCCCACGCATCTTCTGGTGTTTCTTGGGATTAACTCTCAAAACTATGAACACTTAAATCCTTGTGTCAGCGTCTGCTTTTGGGGAAACCCAAATTAAGACATCCCTCATAGGGTTGATGTGAGGGTTGAAAGAGACGATGTATGCACAATGCCTGGCGTATAATAACAGCGGCTAGTATTTATTTATTTAAAAGATTTATTTATTTACTTTATTTAGTTTTGGCTGTATCAGGTCTTAGTTGCTGCACGTGGCATCTTCGTTGAGGTACGCGAGATCTTTTGTAGCGAAGCACAGGCTTCTCTCTAGTTGTGGCGTGCGGGTTGTCTCTTCTCTAGCTGTGGCGCTTGGGTTCCACAGCACATGGGCTCTGCAGTTGGTGGCACGCAGGCTCTCTAGTTGAGGCTCATGAGCTCAGTAGCTGTGGCGCAGGGGCTTACTTGCCCCGTGGCATGTGGGATCTTAATTCCCTGACCAGGGATCGAACCTGCGTCCCCTGCATTGTAAGGTAGATTCTTTACCACTGGACCACCAGGGAAGTCCCAGTTGATCAGTTTCTTTGTGTCAGCACTGCTTTAAACACTTTACATGTATAAATTCATCTAACCCTATGTTAATCTTC